>NW_019417176.1:40062-128024 GCF_000390285.2 Anoplophora glabripennis | reverse complement strand
TGAAAAAGGGAGCAATTTTGCGTACAGATATGATGTTGATTTATTTCAAGGTCATATTCAATGTTATTTAAAGGTCAACTCTTGTTTTTTGATGGTATACAAGTTTTGTTCCCGGGTTCTGAAAGAGCAAGAAATTTTATGTTCAAATACGTGATTGATTTATTTTTTAAGGTCGTGTTCAAGGTTATTTGAAGGTCAGGTCAATTTTTCTCCTTGAAATCTGAAATAGGGAGCAATTTTACGTACAATATTGCTGATTTATTTTTTAAGGTCATCATAAGTTTATGTTGAAGGTTATTTAAAGGTCAACTCTTGTTTTTTGATGGTATACAAGTTTTGTCTTTGGATTATGAAAGGACAAGAAATTTTACGTTCTGGCACATGGTTGATTTATTTTTCAAGGTCATCTTAAGTTTGTGTTGAAGGTTATTTGAAGGTCAACCCTTGTTTTTTGATGGGAATACAACTTTTGGTCCTCGGATTCTGTTTCAGCGAGAAGTTTTACATTTAGATAATCTTCCTGGGCTAACTTTGTCAAACGAACACCGGATTTGGATTCATCGACTCTCGTACATTTAATTTTTTTCCCGTTCTAATTTTACCGGAACATTTCTCGTTTCTGCATAGCCGTTTTGTTTTGCATTTCCCATGTGCATTTTTTTTTAATGTTGATTTGCCATGTGGTAGATTAATTAACCAATTTATTTAACAGTATATAACATTAAAGCTGGTAGGTAGTCTAAAATTTAGTTTTAACTCTGGTTTGTTCTTTTTTTTACGTGTTCCATGTAAAGAAATATGCTCTGAAGTTGTTCCGCGTTAGTAAAATCTGAAAATCTTCAAAAAAAAAAAGGTATAAAATGGTAGAAGTATTAAAAATTTTAACTTTCAGAGGGAATATTTGAAATTCAGCGTTGAAGAAAATTTGCTTTTAATTTTTTTTCCGTTAATAACTTTCGTTATTTATAACGGTTTGACTAAGAATGGCGTTTGACAACCTTTTCTCTACCTTGTCTTTTTACATCAAGATTCTCATTTCAAATAAGTCTAAAAAGTACAAACGCATGTTTGTGCATGTAATAATTTGCTACATTAATTACAAACTTAAAAAAAAATAATAAAAAGGCAGCGTCTTCAGATCTGGCTCGGCTATCTTTAATTTTAAAATGGTTTTTTGTGTATAAAATACTGTCGAGTCGGAGACAGAATTCAATGAAGAATGGTCAAATTTAAATAAAAAAGTCAGAAATTTTTTTTCCGATTTTAAGATTTGTTGTCGCGTACAAAGGAAAAAGTGTTATTAATAATTTATGTCGTAAAAAATGTTTTTTTTATTTATTTCTCTACGAAGAAAATGCAAAAAAATTTGAGTTTCCTGGAAAATTACCTGGACTACACTTAAACATGATTCACCCGGTACTTTCCGCCTACTTTAATCACGCTTCTTCTCAAATTGACAACTTCAGCATACGCGAAAAGGAACAGAGTATATTTTTTTACGATTCCGGAAATTAATTGCGCACGTAAAAACGGTACGCGTCCGGTTGAGCAAAGCGATGGGGTGGGTATGGGATAGATTTATTAAGAAAACCATGAGCGTGTGTCCGCTAAGGGTGGTGGTTGGTTGCATGCAGGCGGAGTGGACGAGCCTCCCGTGGCTTATGGTCGACCGACGCATGCTCAGCACGTCTATCTACCCTTCTACCAGGGACACATGACCTACACACGTAAGTCCCACTGTCTGTTCCTCCTCAACTAACACCCGTCGTAGTAGTTAGCTTCTTTTAGCTTATGTCCTAACCCCGTGGTGATCACTTAGAGATAACTGCACGGTTTAAAGCCGCTTCGACCATTTTTATTTCATTTAACGTGTACTTGATTTAAGCGTACGTTAAATGAAACGAATGTTATCCCAGTGTTTCTCTTTTTATACAGGACGGTTCTGTCGTTTTTACCAACATTTAAGGCGGGCGTTTTATAGACGAGAAATGGCACTTTTAGAAAGACTTCTTTAATCGATAACTTCGTATTTGTTGGGCATTGCACGCCTATTATCGCCCAAAGGGATTTGTACAGCTTGCTTAGATTTTCTAAAACCTTCGTCGAAAGGCTGATGTGAATTCACTGAAAATTACGCATAAAAACGCCCACTTTAAATGAAAAGAGATTTTGTATTTTGTCAATGACTTTTTTTTGTTGGTTTTTTTAAAGCACACACCACCTTTTTTCTCTACTACACTGAGAGAACAGAAAATTTGAAAATACGTTTAATAGCCGTCAAAAACGTCCCGTAAAAGTTCGATGATGGACATTTTACGGTATTTTTTAATAATCTACTTCCTAAAGTTTAATAAATAAAATCACCACCCTGTATTATCGATTACACAGGTCAACATTTTATCTAGGCTTGTGCACGGGAATCGAAGATGGTATCCTACGGTTTTTGGGGTCGCTGATTACGATCAGTGGGTCGGTTAGGCTCCATCATGTCAAGTTCAAGGTCATTTGAAGGTCAAACGGACAAAAAATCTGAAAAAAAATGAGATCGTTGAGTCCGGATCCAGTGTTTATTGTTTTTTTGCATGCATCCTCGAGGTCATTCAAGGTGATCTCAAGGTCATTTGAGGGGTTTTTGAACCAAATCCGAAAAATTGAAAAATTTCATACGTATGTTTTCGAGGACCCTGAATCTAAATCTGAGGTCAGTCGACCTCATTTCAAGGTCATATAAAGGTCAAATGGTCAAAAAAACCTTCTGAATCTGAAAATATTCATGGACATTTTATTTTTTATTTTTACCGGATTCGGTAAAAACATGAATTTTTTCAGATTTTTTGAAGGTTTTTTGACCATTTGACCTTCAAATGACATTGAAATGAGGTCGACTGACCTCAGATTCAGAGTCCTTGAAAACATACCTATGAAGTTTTTCAGATTTTTCGGATGGTACTTGGCATTTTTGTCTCAAAAACCCCTCAAATGATCTTGAATGACCACGAGGAAGGATACAAAGTAAAAATAAACACTGGATTCGGATTCAGCGACCTCAAAAACATGTCCATGCATTTTTTCAGATTTTTTTAGGGCTTTTTGACCGTTTGACCTTCAAATGACTTTGAACTTGACATGATGGAGTCTAACCGAGCCGCTCATCGTAATCAGCGATCCCAAAAACTCTAAGATACAATTTGTAGATTTATTTGGAAATAGAAAAAAGATTGATTAATTTTAGTACAAATTCAATTACATTACTCTTTATTACATTATTATTTCTTTAATTCCCATATTTCTTGATAAAAAAAAATCTTAAGCACGCAATTTCCTAAAAATTCTTTTAAGATAATTATTTGCACTTGTTTTCCTTGTGGAATCGTACACTCTTTATAAACAATCTTATAGAATTTTCTTGCTACTAATTACAATAAATATATTTCTATTTTGCAAATATACAGGGTGTTAATTTTATTATCGTAATATCGACATTTACAGTGAGTTTTTTTTATTATGGGATATATTTTGAAAGTCTGCCGTACTTCCAGAGCCCTTTGCGACTGACCGAGAGCTTCTCAAAAAAAAAAAAAGATTGCAGATCTTACGTAATCCCCGATTACTAATTTTACTGCCGACGTAATTTAATACTTCGAAGCGACACATATCTATTTATGTTAATTATAACTTCTTATCAATATTGTATACGTTACTTCTTATCTAGATAGCATCAATACGTTCGAGTGTTTTATCACTCGTTTATGTAATTTCGTTTTAATTGGTGCCGATCCAGCGCAGAGCCGTCCATAACTTTCCTCTTCTTGTTCAGGTGACGATCCACTGTTGGGCGACAAGCACCAGTACAACTACATGACAGTCGACGATATGAAGTCCCTCGGCGACGATTCCATGCGACTCGACGTCACCAGCGACGAGAAGAGCGAGCACAACAGAAACTCGATGGGTAAAAGTCGCAGCAAATAGTCGAACAGTAATAATATGTGATTGAATTTCAGCTCCGTCGCACATTAGTAACGAACTCATCATAACGCCGCACGCCGTGAAGGAGTATTACGCGTCCAACGCTTATTCCGCGCCCGACAACGTGGACATCAACAGGCAGCCGATCACGGCTGGGTGAGTGGACGATTTTTTTTTTTTTTTGTATTTTTTACCCCCTTTGTCCGAACGCAGTGTGCTTACTTTAAAATCGGAGAAGAACGTATTCGCAGCTTCTAAAATTAACTGTCGTTGAAAGAGGTGTACTGATTTTACTTATTTGTGGTAATGTCGCATTTTTTTCAGGTGAAAATTTAACAGTATCAAGACAGTTTGTAAATCGAAAGTTAATTACTTGTTTGTCATCGATATTTCTCCTTGCGGGTATCTTGTGTGTTTATACGTGATGTACGTTAGATAAAGCCAATCTTAAACAAATAAGATTATATTTTGCGTTTTTTCGAATTGGTATACTTTAACGAGTCTTAATCTCCGTTTAGAAATATGTTTGTTTTGTAATATGTGGAGAACTTCGAAAGATATCGTCGTTATTTACTTTTTCTCTGTTATTTCTGGGGGCGTGTAACATATACGACTGATAATATGGCAATTGCAGACTTATGTTTATGGTATCGGAATGATAAAGTAATAAATATAAATATTTGTACGGGATTTTCGTACACGAAAATAATATATTGTAAAAAAAATAATAATAACATTAAATGATATCAAATTGATCGAAACGTCTGTAATTTTCTATAAGCCTACAGAGAATTTGCAATTCTGCATTACATGTAGCTTACGGAAACCCTTACGAAATCGACTGAGCCTAAGGTCATTGGAACGCCACAGGATCTTTTTGTGAGGTTAGGAAAAAACAATATAGCTTCAATAAATTTATTTATTTAAAAAGTGAAACCCGCGATCTGAGACAGATTTTAATATAAACGCTTGTTAAAAGCAGTCTCTTCTGAACTACTCATTTACAACTACTAGGAAAATATACGGGGAGTTCCACCTAAGACTGTAAATAAATAATGTAGGTCTCGGTATTTCCGAGTCTAGATAACGTACACTTTTTGCTCACAGATGACTAGAAACTGTGAAAACTGCAGGTTTCTAACTCTTACGGTTACGGTGGTTACGGGTGAAGAGAAGTTGCAGTAGTTCATTTGTACCTTCGCAACTAGGATCGTTATAGGTTCCAGAATTGCATAAAATTTATGCGACTCACAGGGTAATCTTCTCTTACGGTTACGGTGGTTACGGGTGAAGAGAAGTTGCAGTAGTTCATTTGTACCTTCGCAACTAGGATCGTTATAGGTTCCAGAATTGCATAATTTGTCATTTATGCGGCTCGCAGGGTAATCTTGGCTTACAGAATTGTAAATTTACAGAGAACCAGAATCAACCCATAAATTTAAAAAAGTACAATTGGAAATAACGTAAACTATGATTCTAATTATAAAAATAATGACAACAGTTTCTTACTCTATATTCTTTTTCATATTTGTATATACCTGTATTTTTATTGAACTTATCTTTCAATAAACAGAACTTAGAACATAATTTGTGAATAACACACGGAGAGAACAACAAAATATGAATAAAAAATTATTTGCGAGAACTACACGATCATGTTAATTTTTTATGTACATATCTTTATGCGATTTGTAATTAAAAAGCATGAACTGTACCGAAAACGACATTAACAGTAATTCGTAGACGTTTAAAACGATTTCCACTTAAACTGTCTTGATATACGCCCAAAGTCTCCCGTTAGTTTATGTTAGAAGTTCGCCCTCTTCCCCCCCCCTCTCGAACCGAGGCCTAAGTAGTTAGTATGTATGTATTTAAGCTTGTGCAGTGGCGAGTGGACGAGGTTAGAATATTCGTTGAACCTGTTGGGCCCCAAAAGCCACGGATCAGGCCTGTGCAGAGAAAGGTACTTTTTTTTAGCCGGGTACTCCCCGTAGTACCCGAGATATACGCACTGAATGCCGCACCCCATTAACACCTGTGACCCCTTACAGTTTTAGCTAATATACGACACCCCGATTTAATTATATTTGCAGCCGATTACTCAGTCTCACTAGCAAGAGAGCAGCTATTAAGATTTGTGCCGTCTCGTCAAGCGCGGGTATCGATTTAGTCGTTTCATTTTTTTTTTACACAAAAATATATAGCTACTGTCTTTAAAATATGTGGTTGTGGTATGTACTAAATATTTTTACTGGGGTAAATTGTGGTTTTCTGGGCGAGTGTGGTTTTTTTTGTTATCCACTTTTGTTAAAAAGCACCCGAGGAATTTGTAGAGTTTGATACCCTAATGAATGTTGAATGTGTCTACGTCAACTATAACTACGTTCTACTTTGACGTTGTAATAACATTTTTTGTTGTATATCGATTCGGATAAACGATCGTTGTGAATGAAGAAATTCAAGTGAACGCTTCTGTAACGTCATCCGTCTTTCACACATCAATGCTGAATATTTCAAAAACAATATCGTCGATTGAAAAAAGACACGATAAAACGTACTTACAAGCGATATTTAAACGTTTAACGCCACTATTCATATAATTATTTATTTTTTATCCTGCTTTTGAGTGACTACCAAAAAAATAGTACCTTTATCAGAATTTAATTATCTCGTTCTTTAAAACAAAAACACATTTGGTAAGATATATTGATCTCGTCACATTTAATTCTGTGTAATTTGTTTTTACTAACGTACTGTATTATTTTAACATAAAAACATAGAAATATCTGCTTCGGTAGGTGTTGTAAAATAACAATGTACACATAAACATTTAGTTAATTATCACTCGCTTCACAATAAATAATATTTACTTTGTTTCTAATAAAAATAAAAGCGTAATAACAGGTTTTAAAATTACTGTAATATATGTTTGTGCGAAGTGCTGAAATGCGGATGAAAAAAATTAAAAGGTATAGTACGTGCGATACCGGTAGAGTTTAAGAAATATGTCACCTTTTAAAAGACATCGTTCAAGTTACAGTTGACTAGACAAACGGTATTGAAGTTTTATACATATTTATATTTGTATATAATGTATATAAGCGACTGTGATAGATGTATGTATACGTGTATATATTCCATAAAATTCAATTTCAGCAAATGCTTATTTCCATCCTAATATACCGTCAAAATTCAACAGATTGTGCCAAAAATAAGAAAGAAGTTCGTATGAATATAGATCCATAAATTATTCACTTTTGAGACACAGCAATGATTTTCGTTGTGGCCTTGGCATAATCGGTTCGCATTGACAGTTCAAATCCTGCTGCTTCAGAATATATTGGGAATGGTGACACCGTCCCGAAAGGGGATGTGTCTCGATTCATTTTACAAAAAAATAATATTTGACCTTGAAGTGGCCTTCAGGGTCAAACTCAAGGTCATCCCAATGACCCAAACAACTTTTGTAGAGGTCATTTTTCCCGATATTCGCTATCCTGATGTGTCACGATTCAACCTTAAAAAAAAAAACAAGATTTGACCTTAAAATAACCTTGAATATGTCCTTCAAGGTCGTGAGGGTCAAACTCAAGGTCATCCCAATGACCCAAACAACTTGTAGAGGTCATTTTTCCTGATATTCGCTATCCTGAAGAAGAGAGAAGACAATTGCTCTTACGCCTTTTTGAAACATTGATTACTTGTCTGGTAATTTTTTTTTTCTGTTTTAAATAAAACTTTAATGACCTGGCTTCAGGTCTGGTGGCCTAACCGGCCAGAAATAGGATCATTACGCCAATCTATGCACCAGGAAACATGTAAAGCAAAAGGAAATAATTAAAAATAATAGAGCTGTCATGTAAACTATTTTCTTATTTTTGGCCTGCATATTGTAGCGTGTTAACGTTGAAATTGAATTTTGACTTATCCCGTTAGAATTTTAACAGAACGCAGTTATCCAACTGCAAACATGAAACCAATAATGCTTGCATAGAATTAACCGTATTCCTTTGTTTTTTCGTGTTGTCAACAGTGCCCCGAGTTGGAAGAAGTAAGTTTTATGTACAGTGTACAGATTAGTAATGCTTAATCTCAGTAGAATAGGCAGTGTGAATAACTTGCTTAATGTTTGTTACTAAATTTTTTTGTTTCCACGTGTATATTTTTCAGACTTTCGCATTTGTATGCGATCGCTTTTCGAGCGACACCCAAATTAATTCGGGAAAATTTACTTTTAAAAGAAAGAGCTCCTTTCGAGATTCTTGAACAAAACTGTCGTTCGGACGACAGGCACAATTTATCGTGCTATTTTAGATCTAGAGTAATTTCATTCTTTAAACAAGGCAAACAATAAAATCATTTTCTGTTTACAACAAGGAAAATTCGCTTTTCATGATTTGACGGACAAAAATTGCTGATACACTAAGCATCGTTAATTGGCTTTAATAATAATTTCAAATAAACGAGGGGAACGGAGCTATTACTATACTATTTCTTTATATTGCCGTAAATATACGTTAACTCTTCAAATCTTTCGCACACAGTTTATTTGTCAAATTAATGTAACCAAAATCGACGTTAAAATACCTTAACTGACTTTTCGTCCGGACAGTTTCTTAGTATCGTTCATCGTGGATGCTCGTGGCGGAGCTATGCGAGGATGCCGACACTCCGGAGTGAGGGTTATCGTTCCCCCGAGATGCGCAGCAAGCCCGACTCGCATAACTTGCCGGTACGTTCGCCCGCAGAGAACTCCACATCCGCCGCCTTTGATGGAAGGTGAGGCTTTGGCCAGTCGGTTGCTGGAATTAGGCCCGGTCGCTGCCAAATTCTTAGGGTGAGACGTTGGGTATTAAATTGCGAAATAGGCATTTATAAAACGTGTCGTTCTAGACCTGTGATTATCGAGGTGCCGCACTTTGCTTCGCTGAGAGGCAAGCAACGTGAGATAATCGTCCTGCGCTCGGACAACGGCGAAACCTGGAAGGAGCACACCTTGGAGGCCAACGAGGAGGCTATACAGGACGTGTTGAATCATAGCTTTGACGGAGAAGGTAATTTTTTTATAAAAGTGCCGTCGTTACTAAAAAATTTGATTCCTTTTAGAGCTCAGCCAAATAGAAGATTTGCACACCAACCGCATCACGAGGATCTTGACAAACGACTTCCCTCATTACTTCGCCGTCGTGTCTCGCGTCAGGCAAGAGGTGCACGCGATCGGACCCGACGGCGGCACCGTTTCTAGTTCGGCTGTGCCGTTGGTTCAAGCCGTTTTCCCGCCCAACGCCCTCACGAAGAAAATAAGAGTCGGACTGCAGGTACGATCGGAGCGGTATCAAAATTTTTTTTAGTTGTTAGTTTATTTATTGGTTTTAGGCGCAAGCTATCGAACCGGAATTGGTATCGAAGTTGCTGGGACACGGAGTTGCCGTCTCGCCGATCGTCACCGTCGAACCCAGAAGACGGAAATTCCACAAAGCTATAACCTTGAGTATGCCAGCGCCGAAAGCGCACTCGCAAGGTATGATCAACCAGTACCAGGGTACGACCAACACGACACTCCGTCTGCTGTGTTCTATCACAGGTGAGTGAAATTTCCCCCGGATTTTTATTTGTCCTTCTGTCGTTACGATACTGTTTATAACCTTCTTGGAATTGGGCTCTATTAGGAATAACGAGCGGCTTTGTCTCACTGATAAAGTTACAACTGTTTTAACGTTCGTAACGTGAAACGGGTTGAAATGTTTTTCCATGTTTTTACGCCGTTTGTTGCAACTTGATCGGTTCGTTGCATCATTTTACGTATTATAGTGCATATATTAAATAGAAATTCTTTAGAATTCACCTTAGATTAGTTTCCTACACTGTGGGGGTAAGTCACGGGTGAAAAAATTATTTTTTCTGATGAAAACTTGCCCGTATCGAGCGATTCACATCGAACTTGCTTATACCATTTTGCATGTTAGACGTAATCGTTATCAGTGTTGTCTTTACTGTTGCAAAATATTATTTTCATATTCATGCTTCAATAGGAACTAAAGCAGGTAAATTTAGTTCCCATACTAGGTGTCTGGATTGAATTGGGCTTGTTCTCGATTTGTTTTCCTTACTTAGTTTTTCTTTGCATTTTCAACTCCTTCGTTGTCACACGGAGTGCATAAGAACATAGTTTACGTTTGGGTCGTTATTAGTACCGTAGAGTTAATATAACGTACCATTAGCCAGGAATCTCGAGCTTGGCTCTGTAGGGGCGCACCCGCTATCGGAACATCTAGGCCCGAGCTCATATGGTTTCGGTTCGTGTTAATTAATATCGGGGAAGGTCTAGGGGTTCTGACAGTAGGGTCGTGCCCAGTGGAGCTTAGCCCGAAAGCAATGAAGGCAAGTGAAAGACTCTTAGCTTGAATGAGGTTCATATTAACGCGGCAGTTTGTTTTTTATTCTTTTACCTCTCTGTCATATCATACCAGGTGCGAAGGCAACTGGCAGTAGTGGCTCTTCGTAAGCATTCGGAAGATCGTATTTTGCTTAAATTTTAACTGTTCACGGTAGAATTTTGTTGCCGTTTTGTTTATTTTGTATTTTTTGAATATGTCTACTACTCATAGGCTAAACAACGATGGTACACTATAATAACTGCACGATTAATACCGTGAACTTCACTTTTCGATGTTTGTGCTACAAAATAGTACCTATTGCAATATATCTTTCACTTATTAAACTTTGAAACAGCACCCCTTAACTGTAATACAATATTTACACAAATTTCGAAATTTCGCTTATCACACACATCTTTTAACAATAATATTTTTCATCTGTACGGTACTCTCCTACACGGTTATGATAAATATTCTATTTAGGTGGCCAAAATAAGGCGGTATGGGAAGACGTCACTGGATCCACTCCCCTAACGTTCGTCAAAGACTGTGTGTCGTTCACGACCACGGTGTCGGCGAGGTTCTGGCTCATGGATTGTCGGAACGTCTCGGACGCTGCCAGAATGGCAACGGATTTATACACCCAAGTACTATTTTTTAACTGCTCGAATGTAGAAACCGAGAATGATTTATCTCGAATTTTAGGTAACGCACGTACCGTTTATGGCGAAATTTGTGGTTTTCGCGAAGAGAGTGAGCTCGTTGGAGGCTAGAATCAGGGTGTTTTGTATGACGGACGACAAGGAAGACAAAACCTTGGAACATCAGGAACATTTTACGGAAATCGCCAAAAGCAGAGACGTTGAGGTGCTCGAACCGAAGGATATATTCATGGAGTTTGCTGGGAACCTTGTGCCGGTTTTGCAGTCGGGAGACCAGCCTAGACTGGGCTTCAAGGCCTTCAAGGAGAATCGTCTAGCCTTCAACATGAGATTGAGGGATCCAGTAAGTATTTTTAAACTTTCGCTGTTAAAAAAAAATGATTCTACGTTTTATCAGGACGAGGAGGCGGTCGGACGTATCGTATTCATGAGCGATGCGAAGGTGGCGAGGGGAGAACCCAACCAGACCCCACTATGCACGCTCAATCTAATTTTACCCAAAGACGTGCTTCCGGACAGGGATTCTCACTCGGACCTCTTGTCTCTCGATAAGGACCACAGCTTTTTGCAACACGGCGGCATCAGTAAGTTCTTCTCTTCTCTCTTTTTTTTTTTTTATACGAAGTCCGTTTCAGGTAAACCCGATACTATCCACCGAGCCGATTTCCGATTATCGGACATTTGCAATCTCTTACACGAGGATTGGGAGAAGCTAGCGATGGAACTGGACATCCCACCGTCCGATATCTCCTTGATAAAAGACGAGTACCCGGGGAATTACCCGCAGCAGGCTATGATCATGTTCCGGCTTTGGTTACGTCAAAAAGCGAACAAAGCCACGGGTAACGCCTCCCTTTAAACCCTACGACGGTGTTGCTGTACGTTTGTTTTTTTTCAGGGAATAAATTGGAGCAGGCTTTGAATAAGATCGGCAGGCAGGATATCGTTAATAAATGTATCTGCAACGTGGAGCTGGTGACCGACGACATGGAGAAGGCTCTGGCGAAAATTCACCTCGATCAGTCCGGTTTCGAGAATTTGAAGGACGAGTTGGGTCCTTCGAGGGATACTTCGTTGAGGCGGGACGTCCACGTCGACGGTTCGTTCCAAGGGAGTCAGGAGGACCTGGATAAGAGTAGCAGGAGTGGTAAGTGTTTTTAGCAATGCGTCGAATAGCGTTTTTCATCGACAGTGTCGAAGGGTTTTTTGTATTGAGCAATCGTAAGGGTTTTTTTTTTTTTTTTTTTTTTTTTTTTTTCGGATGCGATATAGCATAAGTTACGCCACCTATCCCTCAAAATTAATTCACAGTCCTAGTTTACGATTTCAATTTTCAGAGGACAACCAAGCACAAAACCTATCGGGGACCGACACAACAGGCGACGACTTTTTGATTAAAAACGACGCGATCGAACAGCTGGACAACAGACCGCGCACTCCCGATAATACGCATACCGCCGAAATTCGAGAAGAAATAACGCAACACCTGAACCACCTACATTCGACGCCTAAACCAAAGCAAGACGCCAACGCAAATACCCCACCGCCTAGTCCCGCTGAAATAAGTTTCGACAAGGAGGCGAACATTTTCAACAAAGATTTTATTCGAAACGAGGCGAATAAAGGTACGTCGGTAAATGTGCGCTTACCGTTAAGAGGCTTCTTATTTTTATTTGTGTTGCCAACGGATAAGATCAATATTTGTCACGATTTTCAGCTCGTTTAATCAACTTTTCAATCGTCCACGGTTAAGCATTTAAATGTTGATCTGGTCGGCTATATTTGTTACATATTTTGAAAAAAAATTGTATATTTAACACTGTAAGAGGTGACTTTCATCACACTTATACCGCCTAGGTCATGCCCATTTTAATATTATGCTTTGTAATCCCCCTTACTCTCTTGGCGTGGTATTCTCTTCTTTAGCACCTGGTGTGGCGCTTCGGCACTTCTAATTTTTTTCCTTTTTTTCGCATATCACATTTTCTAACCCAGCACGCTAGCTTAAAACTTCCAGTCTATCAGTAGATTGTTTATTTGATATTTTCAAAAGGAGTTCTGCGAGACGAAGTCGTATCTCCTGCGTCGAAGGAAGATTTTGTAGATCCCATCGCCGTTTTGAAACAAAACGTCAGCGATACCCTCACGTTCTTGCATCAGGAGAGAAACGACTTCTTGCCCGAAGAAGACATAATTATACCGAGCAGGAAAGACGATCATATAGCGAAGGAGATCGACTTGAACAGCATTAACTTGAAGACGCCTAAGAGGTCGACGAGCGATTACGACGACAGCTTTCTAGACGCTAACGTAGAAACTCCACAAGATAACGACGCGTTCAGTGAATGTTTGGATATGAAGGTAGATGGCGCTGTTCAAAGTGCGCATCAAAAGGAGAAACTGTTAGACGACGATTTCCGTACGGTCGTGGAGAGTGAGGTTACGGAGGTTATTAGGCAGGCAGAAAATGTCGTAAACGATAAATTGAACAGTTTAAATAGCTTCGCCGACGATAAATCAAACAAGGTGATAAGATTCCAGGACGAAATTTTGGAAACTGCGGAAAATAAAGTCGACAGTACCAAAGAGATAGCCGATAGTATCTTCGATGATCTAAAAACCACGACGGAAGATTCCTTGGATAACTTGGAGAGTCTCAAGGACGATTCTATTTCAGCGGCCCAGGAAAAAAGCGAGGAGGCTTTCAAATTTTTAGAGAACGAGGCCTCAAGTCCAAACATATCCGCCCACCTGGAGGATTCCATGAGTTTTATACAAAGAGAAATAGATTCGACTTTCAGTAGCGAGGAACCCAGCAAAACCGTTTCCTTTACGGACACTCCCGTATCGCCGAAGAGTCCTAGGAGCAGCATACCCGTAGCTAAGGTTAGGAAGAGTTTGGAGAAAGAGAAGGATATAGACGTTTTATTTAACGAAGAGAGATCCGACTCCGTCTCTCCTACAGAGAGCGAACTGTTGAGCAAAATCCCGGTAGTTATGAAAGGTGGTAAAGTCAAAACCATAAAAAAACACTCGAAGGACCCTCTGAAGGAATTCGTTACTTTGTCTAAAGACGTGAATTGGGACGACGACGAGGAAACGACGAAGATCATAAGAACGGTCACGTCGGACCCCATCGTAAAAACGACCGTAACGAGAATAACCGGCGAGAGTCTTCCCGAACACGTAAAGAGTAAAATACCGGTCCTCCACACGGAATCCTTATCTCCTACCGAAATGACGGAACGGTACAACATCGAGGTGTCCCCTAGAAGTAAAATACCGGTACTGAAGACCGAAACCACGAGAATAATATCTCCGGATGGCATGGAAAAGGACGTAACGTCTCCAGATACCACGAGGTTCGTGGAAACCACCACGACTACAATAGTCTCGCCTGGCTCCAGAGTGTCTACCAAAAGCAGTACGATAGATTCAGATTCTGACGATGACAGCAGAAGGAGTCCGCCGTTAAAGGGGATCCTGAAAAAGACGTCGGTGCGTACCATCGGTAGTTCTAGCGGATCCGATGTCGCGCTTCACGAGGAAGGTGCGGAACTTAGCGACGATGACTCAGGTACGTTTCCTACACTTTCCACTTGTTTGAACTTTATAGTCGCTTTAAGCAAAGTTAGAATGTTGTGTGTTAGATCAGTTTTCGTCAGCTTCCGTTCTGTTTAAAATAATAAAAAAAAAGTACCGGAATCCGGATATTAAATTTGGTTTTTAAAGCGTTTGTCCTTCGATTATATTCAGCCGATCGGAAGGTTTAGACTTTTTTTAAAGAGTAAATATATTAAACATTGATAAACAAAAACGATAATTACATTTATTAATAACTAATATTTTTATAATTCGCATGAATGATGTGTTATGATCTGTTTTTAAATCTTAATTATGTTTTTTTTTTTCTCATATATTAACCATTAAATTAACATTAACTTACTTAAATTAGTAACTAACAAAAAAATAATAAGTTACAACAAACACGATTTCTAACATCCCCCAACTAAAACACTTATTTATAAACTTTTCCCGTTGTATGTACGTGTACAAAAAGTTATGGCCGCCCAATTGTTTTCCGTACCAGGTTTGTAACTTAATGTTAATTTGAATGGTATACATTTAATATAACCGAACATGCGTTTTGATCGAGTGTTATTGCCTAGCATCAAAAAAACCAAAACCTTTAGAGACCTGGCATGTTCTTTACCCTCTAGTGTGGTCGTTTGTCGCATTGGCAACAAGCATGATCGTGTTGGCACTGCTCGCACAATATTGACTCACGGTATGCAAAAATTTTGCATTAATTATTAATAATTTTAATACAGCTCATTCATGTTTCACACAAACACACACCATACATGAACACATACGTTTTATTTATAGCGTCGTAATTTTAAATCGTTAGAGGCGTCCAGATTGCCTTCTACGTACGTTTTCTACGTTACATGTCTTGGTATATCGTTTTTATACCGTCTAATTTCTATCCCACAACTATTGTCTGAAATTAAACTTCGTCAATTCAATTAGTTGCAGTAGTTCATTTGAACCACTGTTACTAGGGTTGTTGCAGGGTTGGTTCTCGAACTGCATAATTTACGATCTTGTAAGTACGTTACCTACAGGTTACTACAGTGGATCGATTCTGTTTTTCTGTAAATTTATGATGCTATAAACCTTTAAGTAACATATTTACAGGGTTATAAACTATGCACTTCTCGAACCGTCACGGCAACGCTCGTAGTTACAGTGGTACAAATGAACTACTGCAACTTCACTTTATTAAACCTTAAAAATTTCTTTCTTAGTTCCTCGCTTTCAGTGTTTTTCTGTTTTGCGTTTGTTAGAAATCAAAAAAATTGTCATGTAATTTTATTTTTGCTTTTTTGTTTTGTTTTGTGTCTGTTGGTATAACAATAAATCGATCAAATTAATTATTTTACATGTAAAAATGAGGATTAAAACCGGCGACGTAAAGTAATGGACTAAAGAAGAGGAAGGGTTTTCTGTCTCTCATTAAAATTTGTCACTTTAAACCTGCCTGTACATCGTATTTCTCTGTGGGATAGAATTCTAATACGTAATTAATTTCGTTGCCGATAGTCGGGTTAAATTTTATTCAATTAAACATTTTTTGTGAACATATTTCATCATCAAGGACGTAATATTCAAATGAGGCATGATTTCTATTTGAAATTCAATCGAAACAAGACACAAAACACATTGCTTGCACATAATAATCTGTATGCAAAGAACGGCTTAAAGTTAATTTGCTTTTTAATAATAATTCTGCTTGCAGCCTATTTAGAAGCTTTTCTTCGCCTCTTAGAGTATTCTCTTTCCTAATAATATTAATTTAATTTCTCGTCTAGTTCTTTTCGTACAGATTTAATCTGTTCGAGCAACAAAAATTTCTAGGTGTGCAGTGAACGAAGGTAAATAAAAATTAACACTATTTGTTGTTCCTCGACAGATTAAGTTTTAAAAAGTAGCATGTTGTACCTAGTCGTTTATTTTCGTTCGGATTATGGTGAAATAATATAACTTTAATTTTTATTAACTTCCACACTTTTTGCATGCGTTAGTAATTCGACCCGCATAAATTACTCTTAATTTTAAATTAAACGATAATAAACGAAATATTATTTCCCTTGTATCCTCGCAAGTTTAATATAAAATCGACTGGGTATTAACCGCATGGTGTGCATTTTTTAGAAGACTTTTATCAGCAAGAACCACAGTATACTGTAACCACAACAGAGGAGATCGACCCGGTAACTGGAGCAAAGTGAGTAGCTTTTACTGTTGACGGTTTTTTTAAAGATGGCGGAATTTTCGATTAGAAAAATGTCTAACGATAAAATTTTGTCAAAGTCTGGTCCAATTTGATTATAAACCCTGAAAACTTACATGTTGAATGATAATATCAAAAAAGTTACTCGAAATAAGTCGCAAAATTACTGTTTTTTTCACTTTTTTACTGCCCGCGAAAATCTAGAGGACCTATTGGAAAAATTAATTATTCTATGTTATACGTAATTAAATTTAAGGTACCAATTTGTACCTTAAAATAAAGGTCGAACGCTGAAAAATCAGTTTTTGAAAATTGCGTATTATTATTGCAAAAAACGCTGAATGTTGATAAAATTTATGGAGAAGACGGCCAGTCCAACGACCAACGTGTGTGCCAAAAGCCAATTCGAGTGATCATGAAATTTGTTAATTAATTTTGTTCGTTTTTTAGCAGCCAATTGTTTAATTACTGAACTTTAATTTCAGAAGTTATTATCGTAATTATAGGTTCTGGGATCCAAAGGAACATATCGGAAAAGAAAAATTTCAAAAAGTTTAAATTAACAAAACCGTGCAAAACGGTTTTATAAAGAAATCGTCTCAGGGTCGGCAAAAGATGCTCGGGAATTTGCTCTTTTTTGCATAAAAAGAAACCACATACTCGTCTTTGGTTCTAATACAGCTTTGTTTACAACGTTAATTGTTGATTAACTATTGGATGTATCGGACCAGGATTTTAAGGACAATTAAAGTTTTACATTGATAGTTCATGTAATAAACGTGTTGGCAGCAGTAAAAGTTAAGTTAATTGTCTCTAAAATCCCGGTCCGATACGTCCAATAGTTAATTGGCAGTTAATGTTATAAAAAAAGCGATCTTAGGAACAAAGAGGCGTATGTGATTTCATTTTTGTTAAATTACTGTAAAAATAAGCACTATATAATGCAAAAAGAGTGAATTCCCGAGCAGTTTTTGCCTGACTGTGAGACAATTTGTTGATGTAGCCTACTTTGTTAGTTACAAGGAGCAACTAAATTTAAACTTTTTGAAACTTTTCTTTTTCGATACGTTTCTTTGGATCAGTTAGAACCTGTATCTATGACATTAACTTCTATAATCAACGTTTAGGAATTAAACAATTGGTTGCAAAAAAATTTATTAACAAATACTTGGAGCAACAGTTTCACGACCAATCGAATCGGCCCTTGGGACACATGTTGCTTATTGGATTGACCGTCTTTTCCAGAAGTTCCATCAATATCCATCCGAAAACTGACTTTTGAAATTTATTTTACAGTTAACAAGTGAAAAATTACTTTAGGGACCTTAAATTGTACGTAATTTAATTGCCTATGACATAAAATAACTAATTTTCCCGATAGCCCGTTTAGATTTTCATGGGCATTAAAAAAAGTGAAAAAACACGTAAATTTGCAATTTATTTGATGTCATTCTCCATACCTTTCCTTGTCTTAAAGTGCGATAAAATGCCTGCTAAAAATGTATTCAATTTCAAACCTGGTTATTGTGAAATCAGACTGGTATATTTTTGGTGTTTGCAGAATAACAAGGACGGTCAGGACCGTAAGCCAAATCATCACGTCACCAGGTGGACAAAACGAATCGGATTATCGCCATTCGATGCAAACAGTTCTGGATCAGTTTATGTCGGAGGAAAGGAATCCTCACTAAAAAATCACTTATCGGGGACAAAATCTTACAACTTAAATTTTATAAAACCGATATACATATATTTTATTATTGCGACGTAAGTTGTCCCTCAGTATTCCCGGTTATTGTTTAATTTACGCTTTTGATTTTTATTTATTTTTACGAGTATGGGATTTTATTTGTTGGCGTCGTTGCGTATTCCAGTGAAATTATTATTTTTTTAAGATCATTTCAAATGACCAATCGAGAAGTTGCGAATTTTAATAAATATATTTATTTTATTATGCATGAGTGATAAATATTCTAAAATCTAATGTACGTTTTATCTACTTACTACAAAAATTTAAAAAATTTTCAAAGGAATCTTATATAATAATTATATATTCAATTATATTCAACGCAATTTCTGCTTAGCTAGAAAAAAAAACTCTTCATTTCCAGGTAAATTATTTTTTTAATGATTATATATAGTGCCTAGACTTTAATTTTTACTTGAAATGTTTAAGTGAGAATCGTCTTTTTTTTTGTTGAATTAGATGCAAGTAACCTTACTTATTCTCTTTGAGGGTACTAAGAGTTTCCGTCACAGTTAACAGTTGTGAAAATTTTATTATAAATATAGATTTTAATATATTTAATATATAAATATGCTTTTATCATGGAATTATTAAATCTTGTAGAAACGGTTGCTTCTATAACAATTTGTTTGAAAATAAATGTGTGGTGTACATTTTCTTTTTAGATGTGGTTTTTATTTACCTAATAGACTTCCCATACCATCCGGCAACATCATTTTCTCCTGACAAAAAAAATTGGCTCTAACCATATAAAGTCCTTGATTTGTATACAACGTTTATTTTTATAATATCACACAGAGACCAGAAAATGAAAACAAAACGCTGCAGTCGTGTTTTACACATTTACCATCCCGTTGTATCATAACAGGTGTGAAGTTACTAGCAGTAGTGGTTTTTCGGAAGGGGCAATACGTTATTTTAACTGAACAGCAATATTGAGGTAAGTATCGTCACAATAAATTTTGAAGGAATCGGAGCAGTATGGCAGCGCCATTAGAAGTGCACCTAAATTTTTCGACAATTCATGAACTGCATCGATTTTTTTTTTTAAATTTTTAGACAAAAAAATCAGGTAGACAATAACGGCCCTGATCAATTCAAAAGTGGTTTCAGATTCCTAAAATTTTTGTTTTAATTTTCAATTCAGTTTCTGTTAGGTAGGCAACACACAATACACTACACATGTATACTTGGCTGCATAAGAATTCCTAAAATTATATATATTTTAAATTATGATTAAATGCAATAAAAATAAACAACATAATTATAAATAAATCTTTCTTTAATTATAAAACAATAATATTATTCCGTATTTCCTAATGTAGCTTGACCGTTCTCAAAAAATAGACATGGGAACAATACATCTCACCTACGTCGGTTCTTCCTCGATGCAGCCAGTGCGAACAGTTAAGATTGCAACTTTTCATCGTCATACCTACAACAATATATTCTCAAAGTTGAGACAAAACGGCTTTTAGATGGGCACTTTACTTTTTTGATAATTTTTCGATTTTCTCAAAAATTTTTATTACAATAAATTCTGAAAAAAATCCGGTAGACTATAACGGCATTAACCAATCCAAAACTGTATTCAGTTTGTCTCTGGCTCCTCCAGTTTTAGAGATTTTCTATATTTTTCTCGACAGAAACACTTGCACAAAAACTGACCAACACAGCGTGTATGGCGACCCCAGATGCTTACGGAACGATCTTTAGAAACGCACTTAAATTTAATGCCAATTTTCATGAATCCATCGATTTTCTCAAAAATTTTTAGGGCTCCGAAATATCTGAAGATATTCAGGCAGACCGTAACGGCCCTGACCAATCCAAATCTGCTGTTAATTCCTCTCTAGCTCTTCCGGTTTTCGAGAATTTTTTCCATCCGATTCCAATTAAGTTGGTAGGCAACACACAATACACTACATGTGTATACTTGGCTGCATATTATATACTATTGTAGATTATGGGTAAAATAAAATCCTTGAGTAAAATGTATTAAAAATGAACAACATAATTATAAATAAATTTTCCTTACTTATAGAACAGTAATATTATTTCCGTATTTTCTAATGTAGCACAGTTTACAAAAATAGGGAACAATACATCTCTACATGAAATCTCGAAAATCACGAGAGCTAAAGAGAAATTCATTTCAGTTTTGGATTTGCCAGTACCGTTATAGTCTAGGGGTATTTTTTCAGATTTTTCCGAACTCCAAAAATTTTTTCCCTAAAAAATCGATGACCTAGTCCATCGATTTTCTCAAAAATTTTTACAACTCTGAAAGTTTTGAAAGAATTCAGGTAGACAATAACGACCCTGACCAATCCAAAACTGCTGTCAGTTCCTCTGTAGCTCCACAAGTTTGCAAGACTTTCTGATTTTTTTCGATCCGATTTCATTTAAATTTGTTGTTTGGTAGGCAACACACAATACAATACATGTGTATACTTGGCTGCATAAGAATTCCTAAAATTCTATATATTGTAGATTTTTAGTAAATGCATTCAAAATAAACAACACAGTTATATCTACAATCTTCTTTTATTTATAGAACAGTAATATTATTTATGTTTTTTCTAATGTAGCCTAACAGTTCACAAAAAACAGACAATACATCTCACCTACACAGAAAAAAGACGGTTCTTCCTGGATGTAACCAAAGCGATTCCGTTAAAGAAGCAATTATTGATTTTGTTCCGTACAATATATTCTCAAAATTGAAATAAAACGGCTATTCAAAACTGTATTCAGTTCCTCTCTAGCTCTTCCAGTTTTCGAGATTTTCAATTTTTTTTCTCGACGGAAGCACGCACAAAAATAGACCATTTTCGTGCAATTAGAAAAACACATGCAATATGAAATACCATTCTATTCAATTTTTCGTTCAGTGAAGTGGAACTTTTGTTGGTTAACCAATCACAATTATTATTATTCAAGTTAGAACCATAGAAAATATAGTACTAACGTATATTTTCTATGGTTAGAACTGTTAGAAGAGGAAGAAGAAGAAGAGTTCTTTAAAACCCGGTATTATTTTTAATTTTCAACATGAATATTTTTTAGGTTATACTTGAAAATGTCTTTAAGAAAGTATTGTAAAGTTTTCCCTCAAATCTCAAATTATAAATTACATAAAAAACAACAATACATTATGGTGTCTGCCGGTACTATTTCACGTCAAACAAAATTACGTAGCTTCATGCAATGCGCATAATAAAGTAGATGTACGATTTTCATCAACCAGTACTAGTTCAAAAAGGTTCGAGAAGAATTTGAATTTGAAGCAAGTATATTATGGAGTTTTCACTCCTCAGATACATGCAGTTAAGGTAAGCATAAGTTTGCTACTAATGACGCTAGCAATCAACAATATTAAAATTTGTAGATATTCTCATTATCATCGAGCATAGTTGGTATTGTAGCACAACCATTTCTATACAAGGTAATAGCTGCATCAGGAAATGTACCCGTAACTATAGCTGCCTACTCTTTCATTAGATTCTTTACTGTTGTTACTCCTATATTAATGCATTTAGTAACAAAAAAATATATCACGCACTTGGAATATAATGCAGAAAGTAACAGCTATATCGCAAAAACTGTAAACTTTTTATGTATAACTAAAGAGGTAATTTAAAAAATTATATTTAATATGTAAAATTGTAGGTAAACAAAAACATTTGTATTACAGACTGAATTTAAACCAGAAGAAGTAAAAGTTCCAGATGTCCCTGGTTTGTTTACGACATTTTTTGCAAAGGGGAAAGCTTTATTTTTGGATCCTAGAGTGTTTGACTAACCTGAACACTATGCTAAAATTATGGGCTCTGACAAACCGCTTGATTTTAAACTAAATGAGAAACCTCCCCCTCAGACACAGAAAGAAACGTCATAACAAAACCGTTGTTGAATTATGAAAGTGGATGTGTTTGTACTGATTGTAGTTATCTAAATTGTTTAGATTTAATTTAATGTGATAATAAATCAAAAACAGAAATTTTATTTGTATTTTGTAGAAAAAAACATACAAAACATTTCTAACAGACTAAGTAGACTCTTCCTCATCTTCATTGGGTTTATCATTCTGGGGCCAAGACGCTTTCAAAGCTTCTAAGGAGTCATTTGTTTCGTTGTTCTCTAAATCATCTACATCGAGCTCTTCAAAAGAAATATCCTGTTCCAAATATTGTTTGGCCACTGCATTTGCCAGTTTACTCGAGTAAATTTCGAGCATCATTTTAGGACCTAAAGGGATGCTCAGTTTGCAATTATCGTTCCAAATATCAATACTGTTGGAAAACTGTTCAAAAGTATCATCTTCAACTTTTTCAGTTAATACTGGTTCGGTACATTTAAAATTCTGTTTCAAGTCATCCGCATATGGCAGTTCCGACATTACGAAACATTTAGGTTGCAAATCTGGCTGCGGAACGAGGACAAAAAATTTAGGTTTGTTATTAGCGTTGTACACTCTCCTCATGACGACATATTTTTCTTGTTCGGTTAACTCGTCGATTAAATCGTAGAGTATCTGGGAACAATCATCCGGTTTGTCGGCATCTGGGAGGACATAAAATGCACCTTCTGCAATGATAAATGTTCTATGTACATACTCTTTCAGAAAGTTAAACAAATTATCTCTAACTGTTTCACGAACTCACCCCTTATGTAATACTCGGGAATATTTTTCTTATGTGTAAACCCCGTAACGGCGAAACTTCTAGGACCTTCTACTTTGAACATCTCCCTTTCGTTTACTTTGACAAATTTTCCATGTCTTTCGATCCCTGAAATCAAATCTGATATGTCCACTGAAACTGATTCGTCCTCGAGGAGAACAAATTTTGAATTGCGACTATTTATAGTTAGCTTAAATGGTGCATCCCTTCTATAAATTTTGACAGTACAAGCTGGAATTTCAAATCGACTGCCGAAACTAAGGGGTACTTTCCAAGGTTGTGTCCCACGTGGATTTCTGAATGAAAAAAATAAGTTGATACCCACTTTTAAGTCACATAAGACGGTGTTTGTTGTGGCATCAACAATTCTTTTCGCCATCGACAACGATTGATTACTTTCATCCTAAAAATGTTTAATTCTATACCAAGATAAATATTAAAAAACACTAAATTTACCACAGATATGTCTTTCATGGCATCTGAAACATCCGAGTCTCTTGTAATAGTAAATGGAAGTTTCACATCAGGTCCTATAATATACAAGTATATATTGTATTCCCTCAAATCATTTATAATTCGTTCCACTTTGGTCATATCTACGTCTTGTGAGCATCCATCTAACTTGGTCATATACAAAACTTGTAACGTTATAACACCTGGCAACTCATATGCTTCTTTTAGATGTGCGATAGCTAGCAGTAAAGCATCGTACCAGTTTCCTTCTTCAGGCTCAGCATTTTCAATACAACTAAGTATAGGCTGGGGATCCGAGTCAGTTAGTTTACTGTCATACAAATTTTTGTATTTCTTTATGTTCTTGGATTCCTTTGTATTTGATAAAATAAGTCTATATGTATCCTTCGTATCAGACAGCCAAATGAATGTAGAAATCTTCATTAAGGCAGCTAAAGCCTCATCTTTATTCGAAGCGTTAACATCAAACAAAATTATACCACAATCTCTTTTTGCTGGCGGTGGCATGACGATTCATTGACTGAACTAGCAATAAAAAATACGGAACGCTATTCACAGCCTTTATTAGTATTTTATGTACAAAACAGTTAAAAAATTGTGCTGTGCTGTAACACAATGCCCAAAACATATAACACTACAGTCTGTGATCTCTGCAATCTGCATACGAGTAACAAGCGAGTAACTAAATAAGAGGCTTTATTTCCTTGTCTTTCATTGGAAGCATCACTTGCTCCAAACGCAACTGGCGCCATCTTACAACCAGTCTGTGAAAAATAGCAGCTGCAACACAAAATAGAAACTGCAATGACCGTGCTAGCCGTCTTTGGTTTGAGAATGTAGTTCAAAAACTATGCAATAGATGTCGCTTTATTACGCTGCGCTTGGCGGTAAATTTAAATATAGTATCGTTATAGTCTGGAAGAATTTTTTCAGATTTTACCGGGCCTCTAAAATTTTTTCATCGAAAAGCCGATAAAGTCCATCGATTTTCTCAAAAATTTTTAGAAGTCTGAAAATTCTGAAAAAAATCAGGTAGACAATAACGACCCTGACCAATCCAAAACTACATTCAGTTTCTCTCTGGCTCCTCTAGTTTTCGAGATTTTCTATTTTTTTTTCGACGGAAACGCACAAAAACTGAGCAACAGAGCGTATATGGCCACCCCAGTTGAGAAGCGCATTTAAATTTTGTAACAATTCTCATAAACAAGTAAGTATAGTCCATTAATTTTCTCAAAAAATTTTAGGGCTAAATATCGGCAAAAATTCAGGTAGACAGTAACGGCCCTGATCAATCCAAATCTGCTGTCAATTCCTTTCTCTTCCAGTTCTCCAGAATTTATATTCTTTTTTTTCCGGTTCTAATCAAGTTTTTGTTGGGTAGCCAACACACAATACGCTACATATGTATACTTGACTGCATAAGAATACCTAAAATTATATATATATTTTATATACTACTGTAGTGTAGATTATTATGAAAAATGTATTAAAAATGAACAACACAATTATAATTAAATATTCCTTTCGTTATAGAACAGTAATATTATTTCCGTATTTTCTAATGTAGCACAATTCACAAAAATAGAGAACATGGGAATAATACATCTCTATATGAATATCTCGAAAATCACGAGAGCTAGAGAGAAATTCATTTCAGTTTTGGATTTGCCAGTACCATTATAGTCTAGAGGAATTTATTTAGATTTTTCCGAGCCCCAAAATTTTTTTCTCTGAATAATTAATGACCTAGTCCATCGATTTTCTCAAAAATTTTTACAACTCTGAAAATTCTGAAATAATTCAGGTAGACAATATCGGCCCTGACAAATCCAAAACTGCTGTCAGTTCCTCTGTAGTTCCACCAATTTTCGAGATATTTTATATTTTCTTTCCAGTTCTATTTAAGGTTTTGTTAGGTAGGCAACATACAATACATACTTGTGTATACTTGGCTGCATAAGAGTTCCTGTAATTAATAATTATAAAATTATAGGCAAAAGGATTAAAAATATAAATAAATCTTCCTTTAATTATAAAACAGTAATATTATTTTTGTATTTTCTATTATAGGTTAATAGTTCATAAGAAATAGACACGGGAAGAATATATATCACCTACTCGGAAAAACGTCGGTTCTTCCTCGATACAGCCAAATATTTCTCCTATAATATTACCAATTTATTCAGTGGCGTCGTAGAAGTTTTAAATAAGGAAACGACGTTCTTCTTTCTCCGCCACTGGTCTTTGAATTTGGATTATGTGCATATAGACCTAGGAGAAATATTTGAAAAAAAAATTGGACCAACTTTGGATAAATTTTATGAAGCGGTTTTCCAGATATTTACAAATATTGTTTTATTTTTGTTAATTTCAACGCCATGTATCTCATAAACGGTGGCCTCTGAAAAATATGAAAAAATTCAGGTAGACAATAACTGCTTAAACAATGCAATTAACTGCTTTTAGTTCCTCTGCCAGTTTCCGAGAATTTTTATTTCCTTCTATTTCAAGTTATTGTTATGTAGGCAATACACAATACACTACATGTAAAATACTTACTGTTTGAAGTTAATTTATGTATACTTGGTTGCAGAATAATTCCTAAAATTATTTATATTTTAAATTATGGGTAAATGCATTAAAACTGAACAACAGAATTGTAAATAAATCTCCCTTTATTTATTGAACATATTATAATTTCCGTATTTTTTATTGCAGCTTAACAGTTCACAAAAATAAGACATGGGTACAATACATCTCACCTACGCAGTTTCTTCCTCGATATAGCCAGTGCGATTACGTTAAGAAAGCAACTTTTCATTCTGTTACCTACAATATATTCTAAAAGTTGAGACAAAGCGTCAGCACTTTAATTTACCAACCCCAGACCCCCTTTAGAAACGCCCTTTAATTTTTTGACAATTTTCATGAGAATTTTCAGAAAAATTAAAATACCGTCTAAAGACGATTTTCCCAAAAATTTTTAGGTACTGAAAATTCTGAAAAAAATCCAGTGAATTATGATGGTCCTGACCCCTGACCAATCCAAAACTGCATGCAGTTCCTCTCTAGCTTCTTCAGTTTTCGATATTTTTCATTACAGAGGACCTTTCCAATTCTAAAGCTTTGGCTAGAATAGGCAACCAACAATACACAAGTGTGTATACGTGGCTGCATAATAATTCCGAAAGCTATATATATCACAGATTATGGGTAAATGCATTAAAACTCAACAACAGAATTGTAAATAAATCTCCCTTTATTTATAAAACAGTAATATAATTCCGGTATTTTCTATTGCAGCTTAGCAGTTCACAAAAATAAGACATGAGTACAATACATCTCACCTATGCAGGTTCTTCGTCGATACAGCCAGTGCGATCCACATACCTAGTGTGATCACGTTAAGCAAGCAACTTTTCATTCTGCTCTCTACAACAATATATTCTTAAAGTTGAGACAAACCGGCTTTTAGATGAGTACTTTAATTTTTTGACAATTTTCATGAACCATCCATCCATCGATTTTCTCAAAAAGCTTTTGGGAATGAAAATTCTGAAAAAATTCAGGTGGACAATAACGGCCCTGATCAATCCACAACTGCATTTAGTTCCACCAGTTTTATAGATTTTCGATTTTTTTCGCGACGAAAGCTCTTGCAATAATACAGACCATCATAGCATGTTTGGCGACCCCAAATGCGTCTCAGAAAGGAAGTTGTATACCAGGGTTTCCCAAACTTTTTTAGCGACGGAACACCTTAGAAGTTTTAAAAGTTTCACAGAACACCACATCCATTTTCTAGTTCTAGCATTCTGGCACAGGTAGAATTCCAAGTTTAGGTAGAAAAACCAATTTTTTTAGGTTTAATAAGTGACGATAATTTATTTATTCATTTGATAAGAACGATTCAGAAACAAAGAACATAAATAATTAATATAAACTTTTTTTGGCGGCATACCTACCGACTTCCCACGGAACACTGGTGATGTGCGGAGCACAGTTTGGAAAACCCCGTTCTAGACTAACGTGTTCATATTAACTATTTTTTTGTATTTTTGATCAAAGCGTGACCTGCAGAATTCTTTCGATGGAACATTGCGGCATCCTGTAAAGCCGCTCTAACTTGCAAGATTATAAATAAATGCCGATAACTATTGATTTGTGATTTCGATACGGTTTTTAATTAATCGGGTATTTCTGCCGCCATTCAAGAATAATTTAAATTCACTAAACGTGACACGTTTCCAGTTAGGCAGAACCAAGCTTATAAACTATTGACCGATCCTTTCAGTGCTAATTGTTTAATTTTAATAAAATCGGTAGGTACAATTCATTTCGGTTTTGTATACACACAATAATTTCCATTTATTTTAAGGCCGACTTGGTTTTTAACGAAACAGCAAAGTAAATCAAATATTTTATTTTATGTTATAAAAATTTCTCAAATCATAACAAAACTATATAAATATTGAAATTGGTGTAAAATGGCCAAAACTATCTGTAAATTGGTAAAATTTTTAATTTTATTTAAATAAACACGTCCACTATTTACCACCGAAGCCACTCATAAGATTACCTAAACCGCCCAATCCGCCGCTGGCACCCGCTTGGAGTTGTCTCATCATATTCTGTAAACCGGCCATGCCGCCCATCTGGTGCAACACCCGGGGATCCATCATCTTGGCCATTTGTTGGTTAAGTTTCGCCATCTGTGTATGGTTAACGTTCTTGGCCATATCGCCGCCCTTGAATAGTCCCTTGATGCCACCCATTTTCTTCACGACGCCAGCAAATTTCGTGTACTGGGTTATCAACTCTTTCACTTCTCTTTCTGTAACAAAAAAAAACGAACTATCGGGTCGATGCTGCGTTGCGTACAGTCTCTTACCTGTTACACCCGCTCCCTGAGCCACTCTCGTTATCCTGCCGGCTTGCTTGGTAAACAACTTGGCCCCGTCTCTATTGTCCAATTCCCCGTCGTTCATGCTGTCCATTATAGTCATAAGCCTTTTCAGCCGCGCCATCGATTCTTGCTCGCTGCCTTTCGACATAAGATCCTGGCTAAACCCTGGAATCATACCCTGAAACGAATAACGGGAACATCGAGACCTTGCTTAAAAATAACCGCGTAAATTTACCATTATTTGTGAAAATGGACCCATTTTCATGATATTCTGGAACTGTTCGTACATATCTCTCAGGGTGAATTGGCCGTGCTTGATTTTCTCTAATAATTCCTCATTGTCCTCCAATTTCAACTCGTTTACCTTATCGATAAGACCCTCTATGTCCCCCATGCCCAATAATTTGCTTATGAACGGTTTCGTTTTAAAGGGTTCCAAATCGTCTATATGTTCCCCGGTGCCGATGTAGATAATAGGACTGTTCGTAGCCGCAACCCTGGAACGTGAAATAAAAGTGTTAAGGTTTTCCGATGGAAGGATCATTAATTCATACTCACGCGCTAAGAGCTCCACCACCTTTGGCGTGACCGTCTAACTTAGTTATTATCACGGAACCGACGTCTACCTTTTCTTTAAAAGCCTTCGCCTGAGCTTCACAGGCTTGACCGATAGTCGCGTCCATAACGAATATTATATTATCCGGTTTCTAGAAGAATATTATGCGCAGCTTTGTATACAGTAGTTCAAACGTATCGTAAAAATAAAATGAAAATATACTTACTACAGCGTTGGAAACGGCCAACATTTCCTCGAAAAGAGATTCCTCTTGTTTGTGCCTACCGCTTGTATCGACAATAATGATCTCAAAACCTTCTTTTTTGAACATTTCAACACCGTCTTGAGCAATGACGACTGGATCAACTTCCGTATAACTGAAAATAATTAGTATAGGAAAATATAAACGCATTTGGATGAATAAATTTTACCTTCCATAGAAAGGTATTCTAGCTTTTGTACAATTCTGTTTGACCTGGTCGTACGCCCCAGCTCTAAATGTATCCGCGCACACCAAACAGGACTTCCAATTCTTCTTTTGATAATGATAGGCTAATTTTGTACAGGTCGTTGTTTTACCGGAACCTTGCAAACCGACAAACATAATAATGTTGGGTTTTCCTTTAATGGGTTGATATGGTTTTACTCCAGGATCTACAAGCTACAAAATAAATTATAAGTAAGTCTAACGAAATATTTTCATAAGTATACTTTGACGAGTTCCTTGAATACTGCGCTCTGTATCATTCGCCTTTTGTTGAGGCCCCCAGCCATTTCATCGAAGTCAATTACAGATCTAACATTTTCTCGCAGTTTTTTAACCAGTCTAATATTAACGTCGGCTTCAAGAAGGGCCGCGCAAATATCTTTAAGCATTCCATTTAGAACCTGCAATGGGAAAAATATGTTAAAAATTAGATAACCTCTACTAACATCTGTTTATATTTACCTCTTCATTAATAATCGTTGCTTTGCTGAGTGACTGCAAAGCAGTCGTAATCTTACGACCTAAATCTGCTAATACCATTTTCTTGCCTTATTATTTACAAATAACAAATTATTAATTTACAGGTTTTAATTAAATGTTTATTCCATGATCTGTCACTACTGCGAAATACACGTCAAAATGTGGTCAAAGTAGAGAAGTTGGCTACATACGTGGAATCACAGTGCTCAACCACTGAACACTAAACAAAGTGTCTACCTATCATACGCGCCATTATTCCATGGCTAGAAATTGGCCTCAATGATTTGGGATCGAGGGGGATTATCCCTCTTTATCATGCCTCATCTCATGTAGGCCTGGACAGCCTTCGTAGGTGGGCCCCATCCGTCGTCTACCCCGACCGCAAATGCGGTCGGTGTGGGCGCTTTGTGGGACCTCCTTTTGTCCTGGCTGGGCCCCGCCGGCTAGGGCCCTTTCTTCTGCCATGGAGACTACACAAGGCAACATCATCATTGGTTTATCATTTTAAATCAGAGTTGTGAATGCTCACGATCGATTGTCCTAAGATGCTTACGTACCTCACCTATTTACACACAAGGAGACGAACACTATGTCCATGTAAACAAATATCTTACCAAATTAGAGGGCGCTAGTGACCCCGAAATTCAATTAAAAATCAATCATGTCGTTTTTGTGATTTGTTAAACATTTTAAAATAAATAATCTAGGCAACTTTGAATTAAATAAATAAATCAATAAATAATGAAAATATAATGGAGACTATGCGTTACGCGTCGGCTTACTAATCCAAAAGTTCGGGTATAGTCTCCATAGTTAGCACGATTTCCTTTAGTACGATTCCATATTTTTTGAATTAGTTGATTCAAATAAATCAAATTCACTAATGAATGATCCGTTCTTTATCCATATCAATCGAATATAACTATCGAAAAGAAAGCTGCTAATAGGGATTGATGGACAACAAATCGAAATGTCAATCGAATTTCGATTGTTAAATGCGATTGACTTTTATAATCATGCCAAATGTCATAACAGTACTAAAAATTATTGGAATTAGGTATCGTTATTTTCAGAAAATCTTTATTTTGTGTCTAAAACTTTAGTGCTAAATACTTGTGTGTATGAGTTACAATTGACTATTAAACAATTAGTTTACAGTGATTTTTTTACCAACACGTCAACAAAAGAAGCTTTTATTACTGACAGAACAATCTATAAGTGGTCAAAATTGTTTGTAGTTGTTTCAACTTTACGAGTTGTTGAAATAAATAAATGGATCTATATATAGAGTTATAAGAAAATGTTGTTCTAACTGTTGGTCTTGTGTCAAATGTCAATTATTTGTAATGTGAAGGATATCTCTAGGAAGTTTATTTTTGGACATATTTAACAGAATAACTTATAAACATGACGAGTGTGACTATGGAAGAATATGAGTTGATGAAAGATTCAAAGTACCGAATGTACGTCGCAGCAGTCGATAAGGCGCTTAAAAACTTTGAGTATACTTCAGAATGGGCCGATTTAATTGCTGCTTTGGGTAAACTAAATAAGGTATGTATTTTATATCATTTTCACTGTCACATCCATTGTGGTTCTTCTTTAAGGTTTTGCTAAGCTATACCAAATTTCCTGTCATACCAAGACGAATTAAGATTAGTAAGAGACTCGCACAGTGTATGCACCCAGCTCTGCCATCAGGTGTGCATTTGAAAGCTTTGGAAACGTATGACATCATTTTCCGCTGTATGGGAACAAACAGGCTAGCTTGTGAACTTTTTATTTACAGTGCAGGTATACTATATACGTATTGTTAAGAGTAACAGTAGTTAGTTTAAAATAATTCCCATAAATTGTCACACTTAGATGATGAATCTTCTACAATAAATTTTTTTAGCAACCAATATTAGACGTGAAAATATTTCCTTGTTCGTTGGAATCATAGATAGAATTTAATCACATTTAATTCATATATGGACATCACTTGTCATTGAAAATTTGAATTATCTCGGGTAATAAATTTTAAACAATATGTTTAATTTGGTAGTAGATATTTTTAATTTAATGGAATACGAACGTATAGTCGATAAAATTGAAATATTTAATACAAAATTAATTTCAACATGAAGTAATTTAGGGTTACTATTATTAAATCGATGTCAGTAAAGAAAGAAACGATTTAATTTCAAATAACATGAAATATATTTAATGTAAATGTTTATTGTAATCAAATATTAAAAAAAAGATAAACTATGATTTGTTAATGCTAACAGTAATAATCCTTATTTGCATTTAGAAAAATTATTTGTACTGATACTTTTTTTGTAACTAACATGGATTACGTTGTATTTAACGAACTAGTATTAATGTGACTGATCTAATAATTAAGTACAAATCGTATCCCCTTATCTTATTTGTTGTAAATGGCAGAATTTGTACACTATTTCATCTATTGTGAAACCGAAACTTTTTTATTTTTACTAGTTTTTGAAGCCAAAGAAATGAAAAAGATTATTTCACGTTTGAACATGATCATATTTTACAGTTGTACATAAATGTATATCATGGTAATTTATGTCTGATATCTTATCTAGGTATTTTCACTTCCTATTTATGCAAAAATATATATGGCACTTAAAGTATTAGAAGTATCTCGTATGAAACATTAAAGTATATTTATATTTTTATAGGATTCAAGTAAACATAACTAGAAATGTAGTTTGGAATGGGGATATGTTCACAACATGTGTGCAATAAATATATTTCCTATTTTTAACTGAAATATCCGTTAATAAGCGATATAGCTGTTCTTTTCGGGGATTTTAAATAACAAAAGAATTTCTGCTTACTCCAATCTAAAATAAACTTATTTTCGAGCTGGCAAAGATGACAGTTTTTTAAAATTTAAATCTTCTAGTATCCCATCTAATCTTGGACTTTTGTTTGTTTACTGACATTTTTATTATTTTACTCCAGTCTTAAAGTGATAACCCTTAATTACTGTTTGTGTTATATTTTCTTATCTTTCTTGATAAACGGTTGAGGATGTGGTTTGCTAAGAAAAAAATCCATTAAAGCTACTTAGTATCTATAATAAATTAAGAATGGGATAGTATGCAACAAAACATTTAGCAGACAAGTATTTTATTACAAATAAAATATAATTTTCATAGTTTTCTTAAAAAAAAAGACTGTATATACTATATTTTATAATTTCTACAATAATTGGTTTACTTATCATGTATGTTTAGTAAACTTTACTTTCTATGTATAAAAGTAAAAATTAAGTGGTTGGTAAACAGTTTGGCAGATTGGTATTTGGTTTACAATTCAATCGATCATAGCGGTGAAGTCTACTTCATACGTTTATAAAGATTCTGGGCGTAACAGATGATTAATACAATTTAAATCAATTTATGTCAATATAAGATGAACGTAGTAAAATAGAGCTACCAATATAGAGAGAAATTGAAATTATTTCATATATTTCAGATATTTGTAGCTTTTCCTTTGAAATAAATTGTTTTTAAATCTTATTTTATATGATAAATAATAAACACTACAAAAAGTATTTACAAATAAAACAAAAAATGTCTATGTTTTTTCATTTTAATTCCTAAAAATAATATTTTGTTACCCACAAGTTGTCTGGCTTTCAAATTATTAAAATTATGAAAAACAGTATATGTGTCATACTATATCTATTGTGAAATGATTTTAAAAAATAGTTGTAGATAATCCTGTTCATGATTAATATTTGAAATGTATACATTGCCACAGATGATAAGTTTATCTTAGAATTTATAAATCGGTTATTGCAGGTACTCCTATTGTTGGAATTTCCACTTATCGATCTCATAGTAACAGTCACTTGTAATTAGAGTAGTTCCCTGTAACGCTTTGGGTCTTATTTATGATTTATTTGTAATTTCCATTTCTTAGAAGATTTCAAGATCAAAATAATTGGTCTAATATAATAATGCAGTAAACTTAATCGATTCAACCGATTTGATAAATAAATAAAAAACCTATGTTCTTGAAGTTGAAGTTGTGTTTTGTGATTACAGTTATATTAAAATGTAAAATGTATAAATACATAAATTGAAGTTTGTGTTATATTGAATAATTTAAAATTTAACACGTTTGTATAAACCACACCTTGATTAATTTAAAAATTTATAAATTTTTGTTTCCGAAAATATTTAATTTTTGTAATGAATTTCTTTTTACACAATGTTTTTACTTAGAACCCAGAAATTTTTCGATTATAACCAACGGCGTGCAATGCGGCGCGGCGTGCGGTGGTAGCAATATAATGTTTATACTCAAAAAAATATTATAAAATTATAAATTTGTACCCTCTAATCCCAATTACAATAAATGGAACAAATTTATAATGTTATAATATTTTTTTTGAGTATAAACATGTGAATATTGCTTTATTTATATTTTTTAATGGAAAAAAGTACCTCTTTATAAAAATCGAATCTTTTCACATACAAAAAAGTTGCAGGAACTCATTTAGAAAGCCACCAGAATTGAAAAACACCCTGTATATGTTAAATAAATCACGATATGCAGTGTGCGACATCCTGTTTTTCACGAAAACCAAGACATCTTAACCACTTCTTTTTGAGGAATAAGAAAAAGCCCCTAAATTGTCGTAATTCGTTATTATCAATAATTTTTTTTATAAACAAACAAAATTTTACGCCTCAGGCCTCTTCCCCCTCATGGGCCACGCTGCCATGAATATAAGACCTACCTTGCTAACGATCTACGAAACGCATTTTGTTCCGTTAAGAGATCGACTCCGCCCGGCCCTGAGCGGATTTTTAAGCGGGATTTTACCAGGACTGGACACAGGGTCTGATCATTACGATAGGTTGGATATTATTATCGTTATTAGCGAACATATACTAATATCGATATTTCCAGGATTAATTTATTATTAGAGAATGTGTGTGAAGGAGTAGAACCGCCCTATTTTTATACGTGTATCTGGCAGTGCGTAGCGAATAACAGTCCCGTTAGATTACCAGCGATAAGCTTCGTCTTGGCACATTACAGTAGGAAATTACCGATGGAGGACCAGCTGTACTTAATGGGCCATGACATCGGCTTAATGGTACGTTTTGTTCGATTAAAGTTTCATTTCATTTTTAAATCGTTTAATTTATTTCCCTAGGTCTCCGGTTTGTGCGCGGCGGTACAGGATTCCAGCGTATTAGTTCAACGGTCCGCTCTGGACCTATTAATGGTATGTTTCCCGATGCAGAACCAGCAGCTTTTGTACGCCGATATGGTAAGGCTCGTCACGGCGTCCCTCACAACAATACTAAGAAGAGACATGTCCTTAAATCGGTAAGTGCTGATTTATTACATCCTACATCCTCATCGCTTTGTTGTAAACTTTCAGACGGTTGTATTCGTGGCTGTTGGAACAGGAAGTTAATAATTTGCCGTTGGTCCAAGTCGACGGTGAGCAAGATCATATGGCTACCCCACACCACTCTATAGCTTACGACCTATTAAACGATGCACTGAAGATTATTTTAAAGAAATGTTGTACGGAATCCCCCATAGACGTGAAACCGTACCGGTTGTTGACGTCGTTATTCGACAAACCGCAAATCGGGCCTGTGATTTTAGACAGCATCTTGTACGACGTTTTCAGAACGTTATATCTGTCTTGTCTGCACCAGCAAAAGCATAAAAACAACTTGGTGAGGTGCGTTTCCTTCAACGGGGACCTGACTAGTTTAAAGAACGACGAGAACATTTTGAATAAACAGTTCGTCTCTAAGAATTGTCAGGAGTTGACAAAAAACGCGAATCTCTTGTTTAATACGCTACAGAGCTACTACATTTGGTCGTACATTGAAAAGTTGTACGACGAGTCCGTGAAGAGCATAAAAAGTTATAAATACCGAGATCGCATTCAAGTGAACGAGATAGGGAGTGGAGTGCCGCATATACTGGAGATATGCATATTAACGGATTTTTTACTCGATATCATACCGATCGAGTCGTATGCCGAAAGTACTTCTAATATTTTACCAAATTTATTTCAAAAAATCATCAGCACCTTAAGGTCTAATATAACGGATTTGAACAGGTACGAGATAACGCAAAGTTTACAGCTTTGTACAAAAATCCTGACGAAATTCCAGCCGATTTCTGTAACGCAAGCGACTAAGTCGGAGATCGAGCAGGAAAACGATTCGCTACTGAACGAAACGTTCGAGAAATCCCTAGAAAGTTCGCTGATACTAGACAGCGGTAAACTGGAAGGCGAAGACCAGAGAACGTTGGAAAAAAGCAAATCGGATTCGAGAATAAACGAAAACTTGAGTCATTTCGAGAAGAACGAGTTAACCGTCGAGGAATTGAGCAGGGAGAGATCGTACAGCAACCAAATGTTAAAAAAGAAAGACAAATCCAGTCCGAGGATAGAAAAGAAGTCTAAAAACAAGAAATCGAAATCAAGCTCCAAACTGTACGACCTTAAGAAGGACGATAACAGTGATTCTCTGAGCTCCGAGAACGCCACACCCGAAAAACATGAGTGTACCATTAAAGAGGTAGCGGAAACCACATCGAAGACCGCTAAGATCGAAAACAAATATTTTTTGAAATGCTTGAAAGAATACAAGAAGTTCTATGTAGGCCTTATAAAAAATAAAGTCTTGGCGGGCACGGACATACAGGCATTTTTCAACACCTTAGTCCGAGATAAAAACGATAGAGCAAAGCAGCTAGTGAAGCTGCTCGACTCCCGGTTATCCGACGACCCGAGTGAGTTTTCGCCGGTCGCCATAGTTAAAAACTTAACCAGAAACGAGATTTTGTCAGCTTCCAGTGTCGCCGCGGAGACTGCGGTTTGTGAATACGAGCAGTCCATGAGCATGGCCTCCAATATCCTCCTGGAATTTTCGGCGTTTCCTAATCTGTTGGAAAACAACGCGGAAGAAAAATTGCCCGCCTGGGTCGAGGTCTTGATCGTGGCGGCCTGCTCCAAGGATTCCTCCAGGGATATCCAGTTAACGGCAATGACTACGCTGTTAGAAATATTTAGCCTGGCAAAGAATCAGGTGTTGCCCAAGAAAGAGGAGTGTAAGACGAATATTGTCATCACTGGGATCTTGCACGTCTCTCACGTTAAATATATTGAAGAAAACACGGTTGTTATCGAGGTGAGTTGACATTTTTTTCGGACCTTGTATTGTGTTAAAATATGTTTTTTTACCCGTTACTTCTCTTCTAATACGCAGCCTCACAGCAGACGTGTCATCGCCTAGTGATTCACCAGTGGTTTAGTTGTACCTTGTCAATTTCTAGTAGTAACGTACAGAATTCCACACACACACATTGCTTTTAACTTAATTTTGGTGCAGTTACGAAATTAACTATATAAATACTCAAAAATCGGTAAATAATCTGTTTGCTCACCTGATTTTCGCAGCATATTACATACTTGAAATTTTGTGGTTAATCTTTGAGTACTGGTACCAGGATTCGTTTCCACAGCGTTTAAAAACAAGAATTAGTGCATTTTTAGAAACTAATAACTCGAGTATTTGATTAAAAAAATTAATTTCAATAATAAATTTTGCTTTCGAAACGGAACAAAAATTATTTTTATCCATATTGTTTTATTGCTACATCGCTCATCAAAGACGTTTATTTTTTAGGAAATGTCTCGTATATTATGGAGATTACTAGGGATATTAAGCAATCAGGGCCAGCTGATGCTATGCATCACGCTGCTCTACCAAATACATAACACTTTCGACAGCAACTCGTTCGTCGAGCGAGTCATCGGCAGCTTCCTCACCCAAGACAACATAACCGTACAGTACATCAAACAATTTTTCCTCCTGTGGCATCTAGGACGAGACCTTAACATTAAACTACCGCCGAGCAAGACGAACATAAAAAACTTCGATGGGTAACGTCGATTCGACTTAGCCGCCGCTTATTTTCATTTCAATCTCGTTCCAGGTCCCTGTTAAAAGTCCTCGACAATCTGCGGAACAAAGAAAATCCTTATTTGCAGCTACTGGCCGAAACGTTTCTAACCCACAGCCTCCTCCACAACGACATACCGAGAATAATAAACCCCGTTCTGCTTAAACTGTTGGCTTCGAATACGGCTCGGGTATCCATTCGACACGTGAACATTCAAGACTCCGACACTCAGAGCGACGTGACTTCCCAGGACAACAACAAAATGGACGACGTTCAGGCTAAGAAAGTTTATGCGGTGAGCAGCGTTAACGGCAACATAATGTACCACGTTACGGACGACCCAAGCCCCAAACCACCGAAAAAGAAGTGGTTTACATTCTCTAAAACCGGCAAGAAATATTCCTCGTCGGTCATAAACATGACTACAAGCATCACGGAAGACTCGAACATAGTAACGAAGAAAAACAAAGACTTCAAAGCGTTTAACGTATCGCCGAAACTAGACAAGGGTTCTAAGGGCAACGTCAAATTAATAATCAACCCACTTAGCTCGAAAGAGGTGTACCCCACGGGCCTGGACGGGTCCTATTCGAAGCTAGAATCGCACTCGTCTCTGGAAAGCTTGTCCTCCAGTAACGAGTACACCCACACGAGCAACGACGATTCCTTCATGAAAAACTCGCTGCCCGACGGCAACGCCGGAGACCGAGATTCCGGTTTCGACAGTCTCAAAAACAAAAGCCACCTGGAATTGTTAATCAGTAACGGTAAAGATTTCACGACAAAGGCTTTATTGGAAAGTATGGAGCCCATATCCGACGGGATCAAGGCGCACAGCGTCAACGGAATGGGTAATTTTGCGAAGATACCCAAGTCGCACAGCTTCGACGAAAAAATAAACAACATAAAGGAGACCGACATGGAAAGTTCGTTGGTGCAGAGCTGGTCGTACTGCATATCCGACTCGGCGAACCTCAACTGCGAGCTGGAATTGAGCAAGAGCGCCGAGGAGTTCTTCAAGGGCAAGCAAGAAGAGCACGCGGTCGTCACGGATATATTAAATACCATCATCGATAACGTGTGCTCGAAAGTAGACGACGGTATGGATTATATCCCGCAAAGGCCTACCGATCTGGATTTAAAGCCTAAGATTAACTCGTATATATCGAAAAACTTCGTCCTTTACCCGATTCACTCGCACCTGTGCTTGTACTACGAGATATTCGATTCGAACCAAGTACTCTACGCTTTGCAGACGTTGAGAAATTGTGTTTTGTCTAACCCCCAGCTCTTCATGAAATGCCTGGCGACGAGCGGCATAAAGAACCTGAAAAACAATGAAATTTTGTACCTCCTATCCCGACACAGAAAATCCCTGCTGGGCTGCGGCTTCAGCGGTGAATTGAGCGGCGACCACGTGAATTTTTATCGCGGTTACATGTTCCTCGACGTTATCATATCGATATGCTTGAATTACGCGAGAACGTTCTATCCGTTGCTCGACGACACGTCGCTGATGACCGAGGAAATAAACAATAACCTGAAAATACAACTGGAGAGTCTGGAGATCTTGGACATTATCGTGAGAAACCTGGTGACGATGGTAGGGGAGAACTCGAAGGGTTTCTCCAGCTACATCGCTGACCTGTTGGTGAAGTGTAAATTGCAGAAGATCCTGTTGAATTGTCTGTTGACGTCGGTGAGGAATTTCGACGAGGATATGACGTTCGCGGAGGAGATACTAGCTTTCAACAACTTCCAGTTAAACGATAGCAGTAATAAAGTTGGGGAGCACGTCGAGGCCTTTCAGATACAAATTTTGAGGTGAGCGACATACTTCTAACTCTCGTTTCTAAATTCTTATTAAAAAAAAAAAAGAAAAATGGGTGTTTTAGCCTTATTTTTTGTACTCCGACCAAAATTGTAAAATCTATTTTTTAATTGGTGAATTTCGAAAAACCATCTGCATAATCCCATCACTGATTTTTTTCCAGATTGATCCACTCGCTGATAATCCTCGAACACGCCGTATTCCCCTCGAAGCCCCAGACGACCGAAACGAACGGTACTACCAACGGGGAACATCTAAACACCTCTGTAGTATTAATTCCTCAACAGCAAATATTTCTTTCAGCGATAATGAGCGCTCTCCGCCAGCGGAACATGAAGCACATCCACGAGAAGTGGCTGAACATGGTCACTTCGTGCCTACCCTACTTCGGAGACAGCCTTAAGCAGATCACCATCAGCGTCATACATCAGATTTGTAACAACGTCGAGGAGATCGCCGCGAGTTATAAAAAATCCGAATTGGAGGACGAGTTGTGTTCGGATTATGCCGTTACCCAACTGGAAGCGCTGACGATTCTCTGTCACTACTGTTTGCTTGATTCCTCGCAGACGGTTAACCAGAACGTGCCGATTAATCCCAGTACCCCCGTGACGAACCCTGGAGAATTAATAAACAACCTCGTCAACGCCTTTTTCTCGCCTCTCGGTGCCGATATTAATCTAACGGCGAAGCAAAACTCGGACAATTACCAGAACGCCAGGAAGACTATCCTCAGTCATATGCCGAGGATTATCTCGAGCGTGGCGAAGCTTTGGCAAACGATCGTGAATCTAGAGAACGACTACAACGGGGTGTATGGCAATTCGAAAATTGTTAAACAGCAGTTGTTGGAGTTCTTGAGCCCCATCTCGGTACATCACGGCGCTAGTTTCCTAGCGGCCATCTCGGTGGCGTGGTACGAAAGGAGGAACCCTTTTTCTAGCGTTAAAACGGTACAGGCAAAGAATTACTTTACGGTGGCGAAATATAATCTATTTCCTTTGGTTTTCAGGTGCTTCCCGAGCCGAACGCCGGCCAAAACAATTTAGTGTATTTGATTTTGGCGATTAGAGTCATTCCACTGGACAATCTAGTACAAACTGTAACGGCTGTGATAAAAAATCCTCCGCCTACTGAAGGGCTTAGTGCGGACATCTGTTTGGACGTTTCCGTTCTCGAATTGTTTTATTGGTAAGAATATCGTCATATCTCATCAGGCGTAGTTCAACTAAACCGAGATTCGCAAACTAAACACGGTGCTTTAACGAAAAACGTTTTATTTTAAACCTTGAATGGATTTAAAAATATATTTCAAATTCAACAAATTAAAATGAAACTGACTGTGAAGCAATAATGTATGTTGCAGTTATATGCGAAACGCCTCCGCTACTCAGCTGTCGGAAGCGTGGGGTTCCTTGCTCGCGCTGATCAGAGAAGGTTGTTCCTTGTCGCCTCCCGCCCAATTCCTACTGGCCGCCATCCTGCACGAGTTGATGATCAAGTGTTGTCCCTTGGAGGAGAGGAAGGACCAGAAGGACCTGCAGGATGTGACGGCTAAGGTACGACGGCTGAACTAATTTTATTTTTCAAGACGACTCGATATTTCCTTGCAGCTTATAGACTGTGTATCCCAAGTTTGCGGTTCCTGCCTCGAACAGACGACTTGGTTGAGGAAGAATTTCGCCGTTAAAGAGCACGACGAGGAGACTACTCCGGATTCCAGTATTATTAGTGGTAGTACCAACGAGATTTTTATTAATTCGAGTAATAGCGTCCAGGCGCAACTGGTAAGTATTTAATTTTTTAAATTTTAAATAAATCACCTCGCGTACGAATAAAACTACCACTACCGTTATCATTGTTAGGTTCTGTCGGAAATTCTGGCCCCTATTTTGGACATCTGCTTCGGCTCCTCCGAAAAAGACAAAATTAACAACATCTTGACGTCGCTGATGTGCAACATCGTCCCGTATTTAAAAACTCACACCGTACGCAACATGCCCAGCTTCAACGCCTGTTCCAAGCTTCTCTCTAGTCTCAGCAGTTATCAGTACACCAGAAAGGCGTGGAAGAAGGACGTGTTCGACCTGTTGTTGGACAATTCGTTGTTTCAAATGGACTACATGTGCCTGAGGTTCTGGAGGATAATCGTTGACAACCTGATGACGCACGACAATACGACTTTCCGAGATCTCATGAGTAAGTCGGATGACGGTATCGGCGATAATAATCATAACAATAACGTTAACGTTATTCCAGATAGAGTTTCCATGAACCAAAGCGGCAGTTTGAGCATATTCTCCTCCAGGGAACAGGAATACGAGCAGAAAGCCCAACTGCTGAAGAGGTTGGCGTACGTCATATTTTGCAGCGAGATGGACCAGTACGCCAAATATATGCCCGATATACAAGGTATTTTTATGTATAATTTATTGACCCGTGGTTGTAATCTCAAATTCCGCTACGAAACGTTCTATTTTCTGCCATACTTGCAAAAGTGAATACCATTCTCTTCCAGTAGCAATTCTTTAAGTGATATATTGCCGTCAACAAGTACTCTACGAGCTATATCTCCTGGCTAGCATTGAATTACATCTCCAATATCGTTAAATACAGGCTAGGATCATTCGTCGGCCGAACACACCGGACATATACCGGTTTCGGATTTGTTAGACCTCATAGGGACGCCTTAACTGTGACAACCGACGATCCAGCTGGTTAGATTTGTTAAATCCAGGTAAGAAGTAAGTACAGGTAAAAAATGTAACTGGAGGTACATCTAATGGCCACTAGATGTCTCTTACACCTTTTATTTGCGCTTACTCCTGGATTTAACGAATCTAAACAGTTGGATCGTTCATCGGTTGTCGCATACCTATGAGCATCCGAAACTGGTATATGTCTGGTGTGTTTGGCGGACGAATCATCCTAGATGTCGCTTTCTGCCATTTTTCAGCTTCTTTGTAGGTCTCGGGCAGTTAGTGGCATTGACCGCTAGATGTAGCTCTGTCACGTCTTTTAACTGTAACAAATTCTTTGTTATGTCACGACGTGTATTTTAAATCTGCGAATGGGCCGTAACATATCGTGAAATGTGAGCATTTTCTTGTTTTATTTCGCAGAGCAACTGACGAGCAGTTTGCGGTTGAACGTGCCGGGCGTCCAGGCGCAAGTATTTCTCTGTTTCCGTGTCATTCTAATAAGGATGAGTCCCTTACACGTTACCTCCCTTTGGCCCATTATAATAAGCGAGATGCTGCAAGTTTTCTTACAGATCGAACAGGAGTTGTCCACCGATACGGAAGAGTTCAGGCAAGTTGCAAAAAAATTTTTTTTTGTTCTGTTTTTGTTTTTAAACATGTAGATTTGCTAATATATGTTTTGCATGATGGGAAACATTTTCGTCTAGATTCTGGTTAGAATATTGCTTGACATGATTTAAGGGTACTACGGTTTTATACTAATTGTGATGGATTTTTTTTAAGTTAAATGATAATAGCCCCATAGGTCAACCGATAGAGCGAAAAAAGAGGCTCTTTTTACACTTATATATTAAAGCAAATTTCATGTATTTCCTTTTGAAAAATACTTAGTAAATGAAAACGCAAGTGATTTCCTCAGCAAAGTTGTGAACAATTTTGTTGTAATCAATAAAAACTGTTCGAGTCAGAGTCCACCGTTTGCCGCTTCCGCCACTACCGCTACCCGACCCTTAGAGCGTACTTTCAATCGTTTCGGGCGACTTTCAATGGCATTTTTAGCACATTTATTACAAATTGGAGATTTTGTCGTCTACTTTCAGATGCCGTTTTCAAAATTTAAATCGGACCATTTTTGATAAATCGCCACGTTGTGCAAAAAAGTCCCTAATTTGTTTATAATGCAATTGTGCAAAAACTATGCATCGGACAGAAACCATCTTGCGCAAACTACATATTATTATCCGTCATTTTCCGCAAGATTGTTTTTCCAGTTTTTAATTTGATGAAGTTATGAATTTTTGAAAAAAGGTCTATTTTACAGGTTTTGCCAGGTAATACATGAAATTTGCTGTAACATTTAAGTGTGGCAAAAAATCTTTATTGGTTGGCCTATTAATTGTACTGCTTCAGGAACTGTTACCGACCAATTTTCAACCATTTGCGATCAAAGCTAAATGTAATATATTGTGTCACGGCTTTAGTCTTTACTTTTCGAGAAAAGTTTGAGACGGTTTTTCGGATTTGTTACTTGCAACTTGCGGAAACTCTTATGAAAAAAACGTAATTTCTTACGATTGAGCCTGGCGTCATCGGAATTACTCGCGGGATCTTTTTGTGAGTTAAAGTTAAGACAAAATAGTTGACTGTAACTCTAAAAATTACCCCGTTTACTTACAAACACTGTTTTTTTTTTACATAGATTGAGATGAGGCGCATTTATTAAAGATAGCGTATAGGTTTTTATATTTATAAATCATAAAAATATACGACTTCACAAGTTCATAATTCTATAAGTTACGTTCAACCTGTAAGTAACATATTTACAGAATTGCAAATTATGCAGTTTCCGAACCGTCACTGTAACGATCTAGTTGCAAAAGTACAAATGAACTACTGCAACTTCACTTCATTCAATTTACTGTTGACGTATCCTCAAAAATTATATGGAGATGAAACATCAATTAAAGATAGAATATAGGTTTTTTTATACCTATAAATCATGAAAATAGAAGTTGGTAGGTCACAGTCGTAAAAAATTACGATTTCATAAGATTCTGTTAGCTACGTGTAACCAAAAATTGAAAAATTCTCTCCGAGTCAGGCAAAATAGAACTAAACGGTTTTTTATTAAACGACTTGAAACGGTAGTTGCTAACATCAATGTTTGTTGATAAATTTATTTTATATAGAACTAAGAGACATGTTTGTGATCATTAACAAAATGTTTCCTTTGTTTGTGTTTTGCTGGGGTTGCGGATACAACAGGACAAATAACAGGTAAATTTAGTATTATCCGTTAGCTTTTGCATGCTTGTCGTTATTTTCGTTTGCTGTTTTATTTGTTTATTTTCTTTAACGCTACAAAATATTACAAATAGGTAAGGCTCATATTAGAAACGAACCTATATTCATTGCTACTGCCGTTTTACTAATAGAAAATATTTATATTTTTGCTCTTGAATTAAAAAAATGTAAAACAATGTTTTTCTCTGTCGAGATATATTTTATTTTACCTATTGTTCTGGAATTAGATAAAATTTCCTTAAAACTTTGGTTTTTACTGCATTTTCCATCGCTTCCTGCTTTATTTGAACTTTTTTTTTGTCTACTTTTGTTAATCGGTAAATATTAAAATTTGTACGTACATAATGAATGCAAAAATATATTCATTTTAATCTTCATGTCTGCGGTCAAATATTCTGCGCCATTTTTCTTGTTTTTTTTAAAATTTTGTGTGTAAATGTATTGACGTGATCTAATAGTTCCCATATCAAACTAATGTCGTCTTTGGACGCAAGCTGGGCTACTAACAGTAGCAACGGACTACACGCACTGGGCCACCCGCATTGGTTGCGCCTTCAGCTGGCCACGGCGAAGCTATTGGATCTAGCGCTCCTCCTACCCGCAACGACGCTTCCCCAGTTCCAAATGTAAGTTTAACGACTTCCGCAACATATTTTTTCTAAGCGATAATTTAATAAAGGTACCGATGGGCGTTTGTCGGCGACGATCTGATAAGGAAAGACGACCCGTTCCACCAGATCTCGTTTCTACCGCACGTAGTCAGGATATCGGATTCGATGAATAGGAAGTTTCCTGATACGCAGATAGACGTTCTGCCGATGAAGAGGAACGAGCTTCTATTAACGATGAATAACATCACGCAACTAAAAGACCTGCACAGCTTCTTCAAGACACTGAGTTCCTGCTCGAACAGGCACAGGACGGAATGTAGTAGATCGGTTCCTAGCGAGCACGCTTTCACCGAGAGACAGTCGGATAGAAAGCTCGATTTGATTTTAGAAAAAATCGATAAGGTAATAGAAATGGATTTCCTCGATAGGATCCCTAGGTAAACTTTTTTTTTTTTTGGTTGACTTGAACGGAAGATTGTTTTATGTTGTGAACCATTTATTATTAATTTATTGTTACGTTTTTTTTTTGTTATGTACATAATGTGGAATGAAAATACATTTTGGATACAATTCTGTTTCATCCAAAGTTATCAGTATTAAGAATGCAGTGCATTTATAAATTTTTAATATTTATATATTTGTTTACGATGCTTACCAGTCAGTGCATTAATTTACAGACTGCATTTTTTTTTGTCCAATATTCAGTAAGCCCGATAAATATATATATATATATACCGTGTATGTGTAAATCCTTTATTTTGTAGAAGGTATTTCATAGTTTTCATTATTTCTACGTCGTAACTTATTTATTATTGTTATTCAGGTGCAATTTTATTGTATATATGAGATAGCGTATAAGATTGTGATTTTATATTGTGATTTACTGAAAATTGGCATCGTTGCCTAATTGTTGTTTGTATAATTTGTATTTTATCAACCTACCATGTAGTCAATATACATTTTGCTACAATAAATTATGTTAACATAACTTCTGTGGCTGTTGATTTTGGTAATTTTTCTGTAAATATATTCTAATGCTTCACACGAGCCATTTTTTCTTCTTCCGTGAACGTGCGAACAGCGAGTATTCGGGGTAGTCCAGGTCTTAATCGGAAAACGCCACCTGATGAGAGAACAAATTATTTTACGCGAAAAGTTACATTTGAGAGATAATTCTTAGCGTGGTAAGTTGTATCAGTACACTATCAGTGTTGCCAGTTGTTACTTTTTTAAAACAACCATTAGAGAGCAATATTGGACAATTTTACATTAAAAAAAAAACTTTCTATCGAATTTTAGAAAGATCATTTGTTAAATATTAACTAATTTTGGTACCTAGATACTTTACTAATTATAAATAAAACTAATTTATTAAAAAAAAAATAAAAATACTGATCTAATCGATATATATTTTTTAAAAACGGTGAGCAGTATAAATTTAAGCAGAACCCGATCCTGTTCTGACCGCTCGATGGAGGGCAATTGAAGCTGTCCTCCGCTATTCTGTTAAAATGTCATAATGCTGCCTCTGAAAATCTGCTACTGTCAATGGACTTCACCCCTGGTATGATATGACGGGATCGTAAATGGGTAAAAAACAAACTGCCGTGTTAGTTCTTGTTTAAAACGTAAGTTTGAGGCAAAATAAAAAAGGAATCCTATTTAAATTACGGCCACTTCCAATGAAACAAGAAGTGGAAGAAAAAATAATTTGATTATGAATTATTTGTTGCTAATTTTACTCACGTCCGGTACAAAACGATGATAAACAGTCTAACTCGTGTTATGAATTAACTGGAAAGGGAAGCGAGACCCAGAATGGGAACAGTGTACTGTATTAGTATTACTTTTTGCCTTTAATTTTTTTTTGCCCCAATTTGTAAGTAGTTTCGTAATTTAAGCACAAGACGAATCAGAACTGATATTTTTCAAAATTGTCCCACCGATAATCGAATTTCAAAAAGCAAGTGTCAATAAATCACAAATTGATTACGTTTTATTTATATCTAATATCTTGACAACTTACTTAACAATTTCAATCAACATATAATACATTTATTAATAAAAGAAAAAATTGTATTTTTACATTACAATATATAATAATAATAATAGTGTCAAATCAACACTAATTAATACTTAAAGTATAGATAGAATGTTGAAGATTTAAAAAATCAAGGAGAATCTCCGCAGAAGTATTTAGAAGATAGGTATGTAATTATCGATCTTAGCTCGGTGCTTCTGAGCAACACATTCCGCTATCCACACGATATTACGACATTCCTGTTCCTTCAGCTTCAAATAAGAATAGAACACCCCAAAGTGAAACTGCTGCATGAACGCATTGATATTCAAACGTACCTCGTGTTCGAAAAACTTATCTTCCAAGGTCTTGTCCCCGGGATTGTTTCCTGCACCTTCGAATAATTTAGAATATTCCGCGTAATATTCAGCGACTGCCTTGACCTGTTCGTAATCCTCCGCCCTGGCTAAAGCAGCCAAACCGTCTGGGTGTAGCTTTCCGCAACGAGGATACAACTTGGCACGATCGTCCTTACTTAATTCGGTACCAAAGGAATTGATTGTGATTATTATAGCACGCCTGTCCGCCTCGAAAGTTAGAATTTCACACATAGAATCGGCAGTCGTTCCACCGATTTCCTTACAGAAATTATAGAAAGCCTCCAGATAAGCCTTGTATAAAGTGTTGCGAATAATCTCGATATTCATTTCATCCAAATCTTGTTCACTGATACAGTCTACGAAGAATGGGGCTAGCGGGGTATCGACTAGCACGGCATTGTATAACTCTGCAGGGGTAGCTGCTACGTGGATGGCTTCCATCTGTTCAAAACTTCCCAAAGGGTGGCATTTTGGGATAAGTTCTCCAATAGGTCGTTGATGTAAGGTGCCGGTAATAAGCAGAATTATGTTGTCGATCATGTAACTGTACGTAATGAAATCGAGGAAGGTGGAAAGAGGTTCTACTGCTTGGTTACGCATGTGCTGGAATTCAATCACAAGTTTTTCCCTTAGTTTTGAATCTATCGTAGAAACGGACAGTGGGGATGGCTCATTTGCCAAAAAGTTACCGTAATCGGTTCCCTGGAGATGCAATTTAAGATCTGCACAGGTAAAATTACTATTAGAACATGATTACATATAAATTTTTAAGACCTACCTTCCAATGACTCGCATTGTACCAAATTCAAATAATCTGCTTGCTTTAGAATCCCACATTTGAAACCACGGCACAGCCCTTCCAAATACCCATTGTCGATGTTAAAAATACAACCTTTCATTTTTTTTTGCTTTATTTGAAATAAGTTACGCACGGGACACCAATTTACACCTCGCCCAACTGTCATATGATAAACGTCAAATCAGTTATCATATGATGTGTGATGTGACATGAAAACACTAACCATAGACTGCCACAAACCTAGACCTAGAGACGCGTTAGCTGCAAATAACCGGCGATTGTAAATTCATGGCGAACCGAGGATTACAAATTTGCCCTTTTGCACACACGGAAACAAACAAAAATTTAGTGAAGTTAATTGTTTAAATTTATAATTAAATTATATTGATTTGAAAAATTAAAACTTAATCATGAAAAAGTTAAAATTCAAAAACACTTTTTTTATATTGCTCCAACGAAACTCAATGGTTTTTAATGCATGTTTGGTGCAGACAGTGTAAAAAGCGGAAGTGAGAGAAAAATCCCCAAACAAAATTCAATTGTCTTCTTTTCCTTGTTCCTACATATTTGAGTCTAGTTCATTCCGTGGTTATTTATTATCCAAGGTGGAGACATCTGTCGAGAGTGTCGAGTAGTTTTTATATAGACCACCACGTGACCCACGTGATTAAAGTCTATAACATAGTACACTACGTACGTAATTTTTTAATCAATCATATGATCAGTCTCCTGTGTTGGGTGTTGGTCTAGACGATTGAAAATAAAAATAGTTTTAAGTTGATCAAATTGCTTCAAAAAATATGGCGAGTCAAACTCAGGGAATCCAACAGCTTCTGGCGGCTGAAAAACGTGCTGCTGAAAAAGTGTCGGAAGCCCGTAAACGTAAGTAACATAAATACATAATTTAGTCACAAGATGCCTTCTTAAAACTGAAAATTCTCATAGACAGAACATTTTTCTTATTTAAGTGAAATAAATATAGCAGTATTACACTTTTGAAAAAATAAATAGTATAATAGGGTCTTTAAGTTCCAAGTTCATAAATAATATTGCACTCATGTAAGTAAGTGCAAGAAACCTCTTACATGTAATAATTAGTTAGATAAACAAGATTTATGATTGTGTTAAATTTTCATATTTTTAAAACAAAAGGATGCAATATAATTTTCCTGTCTCTAAAACATTGTAGAATAATGTAGGGCAAGGTTATTTTTAGATGTTTTTAATTTACTACGGCATCGGTTAAATCAAAACACCCAGTATTGCAACTTGACTTAAAGTTGTAATTGATTATATGTTTGAATCTCAATGTGAGCGAAGGTTTTGAAAATTGTTAAATGTATAAAATTTTACAAATTTCCTCGCGTTTTTTATTGCAAATTATAATATATTTCTCATATGGTAATGTTTAGGATACCTACAAAGGATTTAGGTGTATATCTTAATTTTTATCAGGCGCAAGGATTGATAAGTAAAAAGGTATGTTATGTAATTAAAATAAATCTGTTGTGAGCATAGGACCTTCGTTGATAAAATACCTAATCCCTATTATGTAGTTGTGATACGTTTATCAAATTAGGAATTTTTGTCTATTTAATCAAGTGTAAACTAACAGTAGTTATAAAAAATTTACAAATGGAAATTGATATGTAATATTTTTAGTATGCTATAGTAATAATTTTGTAAATAGAATTTATATGCCGTTTTAAATACACTAGAAGTATTAAAATACAATTAAGAGTAGTTAATACTAACAAGAACAGTCCTCATATAGATTTTTTTATTCTAAATCGAAAAATGTAAAATGTTATAGTATTTTTCCTTAAATGGTCGTAAAAAAGATGTACTGACTAAATAATATAGTTGAAGCATATTTCCTAATGTTTTAAATTATTCGAATCGTAAATGATAAAATTTCATCATTTAGGCAAAGCAAGAAGACTAAAGCAGGCCAAGGAAGAAGCCCAAGAGGAAATCGAGAAATATCGTAAAGAAAGGGAACGCCAGTTCAGGGAATTTGAAGCCAAACATATGGGTTCAAGGGAAGACGTTGCGTCGAAAATCGAAATCGATACTAAGCGCAGGATCGAAGACATGAGCAAAGCCGTTCAAAGTCAAAAAGAACCCGTAAATATAATTTCTATTTTTATAAATAACTGATTGAAGAGAGTTGTGGTTAAAGTTTTGGTGTTTATATAAAAACTTCACTTTTGCAGGTAATTCAAGCGGTCCTACAGCTGGTCTACAGTATTGAACCCCAACTTCACAAGAATTTCCGCCAGTAAATTCAGCGGCTGAAAAAACTTAGAATGACTTAAATGTTTAGTACTTATAAATAAATTTATATATTTCACATTAACTTCTAAATAGTTACAGGGTTACGTTCTTGGCGAGAATTTTGGAATTCGTTTACTTATCGAAGCTTAAAAACGTATAACGACTTTATACATGTTTTGCAACGTGTATGTATATTTCTATTGATAATTTTACTTAAACTTTGCCCAATGTATTCTTAAGTATTATAGTATTATATGTATTTCTAAACAATCTAAATTAAAATAACATTCCTATATTATCTTTAGTTTTCTTTACTGTGCTTGTGGGTTCAAATATTTTTTGCATTTATCGTTTTTTGAACTTCGTACAAAAATATAATTCTGTTAAATATTGCAATGTCTGTGTAGTGAAAATTGTAAGTCATTGAAATTTATTGTGAAAAATTGTTCCGAATAAAAAGAAATGTTTTCCTTTAATGTCTATATTTACTTTACCGCTACTTACCTATGAATAACAAAAATGAAAAGTTTATAAAACCAGCAAAGAAAATGATTGTACTATACTTAAATCGTGTAAATGTTTCACATACTGAAAAAAAAACTGGCAACAGAGATTGAGGTTAACATTAGAATACGCATTCCATTTATTAAAACTGATAATAGTTGTTTTCCTTTTACAACATTTTTTTCTTAGCTAACTTCTAGTTTCTTTAGATAATCTTGGCTGAACTAACTTACAAAAGGAACAAGAAATATGTCATATTAGTTGTTGATCTGTTACGTCATCACATAATTAACCTTATATTTTTTCCTAGAGGAATTAGTTTTTGACTAGAGACTAGAGGTATAAGCTGTGCTAGAGGCATAAAGGTAATAAATAGTTTCTTTAAGACGAAAATTCGGTTGACTTGGGGAAGGTTAATCTCAAAATAAGAAAGCAAAAGAAACAGTAACTTAGGTTAGCTAAAATTTGTGGTAACGGGACACCAATTTACACCTCGCCCAACTGTCATATGATAAACGTCAAATCAGTTATCATATGATGTGTGATGAAAACACTAACCATAGACTGCCACAAACCTAGACCTAGAGACGCGTTAGCTGCAAATAACCGGCGATTGTAAATTCATGGCGAACCGAGGATTACAAATTTGCCCTTTTGCACACACGGAAACAAACAAAAATTTAGTGAAGTTAATTGTTTAAATTTATAATTAAATTATAATGATTTGAAAAATTAAAACTTAATCATGAAAAAGTTAAAATTCAAAAACACTTTTTTTATATTGCTCCAACGAAACTCAATGGTTTTTAATGCATGTTTGGTGCAGACAGTGTAAAAAGCGGAAGTGAGAGAAAAATCCCCAAATAAAATTCAATTGTTTTCATTTCCTTGTTCCTACATATTTGAGTCTAGTTCATTCCGTGGTTATTTATTATCCAAGGTGGAGACATCTGTCGAGAGTGTCGAGTAGTTTTTATATAGACCACCACGTGACCCACGTGATTAAAGTCTATAACATAGTACACTACGTACGTAATTTTTTAATCAATCATATGATCAGTCTCCTGTGTTGGGTGTTGGTCTAGACGATTGAAAATAAAAATAGTTTTAAGTTGATCAAATTGCTTCAAAAAATATGGCGAGTCAAACTCAGGGAATCCAACAGCTTCTGGCGGCTGAAAAACGTGCTGCTGAAAAAGTGTCGGAAGCCCGTAAACGTAAGTAACATAAATACATAATTTAGTCACAAGATGCCTTCTTAAAACTGAAAATTCTCATAGACAGAACATTTTTCTTATTTAAGTGAAATAAATATAGCAGTATTACACTTTTGAAAAAATAAATAGTATAATAGGGTCTTTAAGTTCCAAGTTCATAAATAATATTGCACTCATGTAAGTAAGTGCAAGAAACCTCTTACATGTAATAATTAGATAAACAAGATTTATGATTATGTTAAATTTTCATATTTTTAAAACAAAAGGATGCAATATAATTTTCCTGTCTTTAAAACATTGTAGAATAATGTAGGGCAAGGTTATTTTTAGATGTTTTTAATTTACTACGGCATCGGTTAAATCAAAACACCCAGTATTGCAACTTGACTTAAAGTTGTAATTGATTATATGTTTGAATCTCAATGTGAGCGAAGGTTTTGAAAATTGTTAAATGTATAAAATTTTACAAATTTCCTCGCGTTTTTTATTGCAAATTATAATATATTTCTCATATGGTAATGTTTAGGATACCTACAAAGGATTTAGGTGTATATCTTAATTTTTATCAGGCGCAAGGATTGATAAGTAAAAAGGTATGTTATGTAATTAAAATAAATCTGTTGTAAGCATAGTTGTGATACGTTTATCAAATTAGGAATTTTTGTCTATTTAATCGAGTGTAAACTAACAGTAGTTATAAAAAATTTACAAATGGAAATTGATATGTAATATTTTTAGTATGCTATAGTAATAATTTTGTAAATAGAATTTATATGCCGTTTTAAATACACTAGAAGTATTNAACATAGTTAATATTTTGGTGAGTATTAATAATTATTACTGATCTGATGCATACAATTTATTATCCACTTAAATATATTTGATAAAGAAAAATATGTTTATGTTTTATATTCTGCAATAATTTGCAATATTTTTCTGATGGAATAAACTCCAAAGTAATATATGTAATTATTTACTAATGCAAGCATCTTTGTAGATACTGTTTTCAAGTGCAATATTTAAGAGAAGCAAAATATGAAGAATTATTAGCAGGAAACTGAAAAATTCAAGAAAGAACATGTTCACTGAATGATAAAACCTCTGTGTTTCAATATCATCTATGTTGTCGATTACCACAAAATGTGTTATATTTAAGATACGGTAGCTGTTGTAGAGCATAATATCGATTTTAGTTAAACAGAGAAGAAAAACATATCAATAAATAATTCTTTCCTGCCTGCCAGAAATAATCAAGATTCTCTATCGACTTGATACTCGAAGTTCCAGACCAAATGTCTGGTAAGTTTATTTCGTCGTTACGTCTTCAAAATGTGACGTGCATATTTTCAGTAAAACACGTTTAGTTCTGCACATTCGATAAACAACATCAAAATGCATAATCTGTTAAAAAACAGCTATCTTATTTTTTACAGAATTGTGACTGTCTGCGCTAAAATAAAAAATAATTGTAATTCTTGAATAAAAAAGTCAAGAAACAGTTTTTTAACTCCACTGAACAATTTGATGAAGTTCCGTCATATTTTGAAGACAGCGACGAAATATTTTTCTTATTCAGTAATTTAAAATATTCTATAAAATTTGTGGTCAGTAAAAAAAATTCTCTTTTGCAGTATACTTGGCATTTGAAAAGAAAAACTTCTGAATGAAATATAATGGATATTAAGCAAATGAAATTTGTTGAAGTTCTTGAGATGTGGACATACAAATAGTAATGGACTTTTTGGGGAGTTCTATGACGAAATAGGATGATACATAAAAAGAAATGTCCTAGTACGTATCTGTGTTTAATTAGTAGTTAATACTTTTATAATCACTCTACTCTAATTGACAATCGATATGTATTGAAGATTTTGAAAACGTTTTAAACAAATTTTTATAGCTTATTTAATCCATATTTGTCTTGTACATATTAATATTTTTAACTAAATCATATATTAAGTAAATAAACTTGATAGTGTTATATCTTTCTTTAATATATTTCTTTCCATTTTTTTATCACGCTGAAATTGTTAGCGTAAAGTAATAAATAACTAAAAAAATAAAAAGTAAATATTGTTCAACTTTGTATAATAGGACCTCATTTCTGTATAACTACTGATAATTTGTTTTTAATTTTTTTTCAGTGAAGACTTTGGAGAACATTAAGAGAAAATTAATAATGGTTAGGAAATAAAATGTTTCAAAATGGAATACGAGAGTAGAAAGTGGTTGGCGATAACGTTTGGTATCCAAGTTGTATTGTATCTTTAAAAATATGATTATCACTATAAAATTACAATCTCTATATATCTATAATTCATGAGTAAAATTATAGAGAATAAAATTATTTTCTGTGGCTGTATTATATTTTCATATATAATGTTTGTTTTTACGTTAAAATTGTATATTTTAAAATGTTATATATTTATAAGAAAATAGCTGTACACACAAAATTACAAGAGAGGCATATCTTAATTTAAGGCTTGGTTTTTAAGGTGTTGACGAACATCGACAATGACAGCTAGTGATCATTACCAGAATATATTACAATGAATTTAATTAAAGAGTTTTTTAATGACGAATGTTAAATATCCATCACCAGGCAATCATTGCTGGGGTTCATCCGCACCATAAATCTAAGCATTTATTAACTGCCTACATTTGAATTATAACTATGTAAGCACTTAGGGAGTGTGACTTTGTTTAAGGGGTGAATTTGTGGGACAAGTGAAGTGAGATCCCGGAATATCACACGAGTTGCATAAAATCATATATCGTAAAGTATGTAATATCAAATGTGATTTTTTTCTAATTTTGACAAAAAATTAAAGCTTAGCTTTAATTCTCTTACTTCATAAATTTTAATTCAGTGAGATAAAATCTAAATTAGTTTTGAAATTCATTTTGAGAAAGATGTCAGTATAGAAAAATGTAATAATTAAAAATGTTTTCACACGATTGAGATTATTTTATTACTGTCAGATGCTTGACAAGCCCTATAAGTAGAATTTACCATGTAATAATTTGTAATGTTAACTATACACATGCAGAAAAAATCGTAGTTAATTGTTAACGTTTAAATTGTTTTGCAATTTTTAAATACATTTTCATGAAAACATTTTTCAATCGTGAAAAAAAATAAATATAAGATATGTCTCCTAAGTGTATAATAAATTCTCGGAAATTGAAAAAATTCTTGGTTTCACATTGTTTTTTCAAAGATTTCCTCGAATTTGTTATAAGGCATTTACCAACCTGTTGTTTAATCTCTTGAACGCTTATGATGTATTTAATTGGCATGAGCAAAGTCAATAAATAAATAGTGATTATGACGGATATATACGCTGCTAAATAATTTGTGTCTGCTTACGATGGAAAAGTTTGCTTGTGCATATCTATTATCTATGAAGATCGATAGCTACTAGTGTGGTATAAGTTGTTTTGTTCATAACGGTGTAGATCTTTGAACGGGAATATTATTGTATCTCATATGTTTCACGAGTTTTACATACATATTTATAACGATTTAGCAAATATATTAACTGAAATAGAGTCAGAACCGCTTGAGGTTATGTGTACATATTCAGGTATTGCTTGTCCCATTTTTCCGTTTACCGGTAACACGAGAATCCGAATTCCTTCTCTATATACTGATTGCAAGAATTATATGTATTTGCAACAATTTTAATATTATATTTGTTCTGTTTTTATTTTCTTAGAATTTAAATGCAGTATACTGTTTGTGACGACCACAATTCTATTGTAAACTGAATATGACGAATATGCTAGGGCAAAAAGGGATAACGCCAGCAAAGAGTGCACTTCTCGTAACGGATCAAGGCGTTCAAGAGGTTAATGTACTATGTAATTCATGTGTATTCTAACAATTTTGTTTGATTATGAACTCTCCCCGTGTTCATATAATTTACGTGTACCTATTTTTTCTATAACTTTTCATTAAAAATCGTTACATTTAAATATATTTTCAATAATACCTAGTAATTTTACCTATCTCAGCAGGTAGTATTTCTGACGCCAATAATTGATGTAATTTAAAGTAAACAAAATTGTGAATATGAATTTATTAAATTCATTGTTAATATCAGCATTTTTCAAATGTTTTGTTGGTATTATAACTGAATTTATGAACTCATATTTAATATCAATATTTTTACTTTAAAAATTATTTCGGTTATTTGTGACAGAAATATTACTTGCAATCCTTTATTACAAGCCACCCTGTATAATAAAAGCGAAATGACCCCGTCATTTTTCATCAAGGCCGGCCTGCCATCGAAGGCCTTTTTAGTTCACCCTGACGACCGGTAGTTTCGCTACGGTTCTGTTTCTCTCTTTTTCTTAGGTGCTCCGTTTTCTTCTATTATATATTTTGTGGAAAAATGCTTACGACGGTGACAGTGTAGACGAGTCATGGAGAGAGAGAAAGAGATAGTTTGAATAATGTCCTACTCGCTCGCGTGATTAATTACGCAACTCCTTCTTCAACGTTTAGGAAGAAAGAGACAGTACCCACAGCGTCTACACTTTCTAACATGTGGTGTTTCCTCCATGTAGTATAAACTCTAAGATTTAGGTTATGGTAAAACTTTGAAACCGGAAGTAGGTATCTCATTTACTAAAATAAGTTGTAATTGTTGTAGATTAGGGAACAATAAGCATGAGTCCACCGCAAAACATACAACATAACTTTTTCTTTTTCTCGCCAACTTGAAGAAGACTTCCGATTCGTTATTCTTCAACAGTATTCAATGGTAATATCAGTTTGGGGTAGATTTTTTCTGTCCTGTGGGTCTATGAGTGCGGGGATTTTCATAAAAACTTAATCTTTGGCGTAGCTTAAATAACCTCTGTAATCTATGAATCAAGACCTAAATTTTAACCGACAATTTTTGAGGATTTGAGGGATTCTGAAATAATGTTTAAAAATATTTGCAAAACATTTATTTAGAAATGTATAAAAAAATATATATTTAATAATATTACAAGGAGTAAATAAACTAGCACAAATAAGTTACCAAAAATAAACAACAACTTCATAAACAACAAACTGAAAAACGGTATTATAATTTATGTAACATTTATTTGGCTTTCTTTGCTCTTGAAGTACCAGCGGCAGTTTTTCTTTTCCTGTCCTCTACCAGAACAAAGTTTTTGTTTATCATATTTACTGCGTCTTCTATAACTTTATCTAGAGTTTCCTTGACAACAGTTACAACGATTGGTTCTTCTTGTGGTTCATCGAGTAACTTTGACCTAACAAACGCTTTCTTCTTTCGATAGCAGGGATCTGGGATCATTTTCAAATCAAAATCGAACGTCAAAGACTTTACCAACTCCTTAATGGCTGCTCTTCTGTTTTCATTAGATTCAGGCTCGGGATAATTAGCTTTTTTTGGAAGAATTATTTCCTTTCCGAACGGTATATATTTAACTGCGGAAAAATACATATAGAAATTCATTAAAAAATCCTTTAAAATCATATTGTGACAAAGGATGCCCATAATTAGTTATAATCAGCATGTAAAAATAAGGAAAAAGTTGACCCTTACTTAAAGTTACAAAACAAAAATAATAAATTTGGTTCTACTAGTTCTTCATACGTGATAGTTTTGTAGTTGTGGAAAACATGAAATATAATTATACAAAAATATCATACACAAAGGGATTAATATCGTGGATAAATTATCGTACTTACCGAGGAACATCATAGAATTGTTGACGGTGTACGGAATAAGTTCCGTGTAACGGATTTTACCAGGTTGAGTGTGCTTCACCAAACAGACTAGCACCCTTTCTTTCTCGACGCAGTTCTGCCAAAATTTTTTAAAATACTCATTTTGATCCTCCGACATCAGAAAGAATGGCTTTCCCAAAGCATAGCCAACTTCTGTCATCCTCTTTGAAACATAAAGCAAAGTCAGTCCTAATGGTAATTTGTTGTCCATAATGGAATTCTTTTCGTTATAGTTAAACTTAATAGTGTTCCGTCCGTGGCCTTTGGTTTTGAAACAATAAGAGGCATTGAGAAGTTCATCCCTATCTTCTCCAGTGAACTTCACATGTTTACCGTCTCTTGTTATTTTACTATTAATCAGTGCTGATGTACGTATGAAGTTCAATTTACAACAATTTATATAGCGTGACGTGTCGTTCTTGAACGGATAGAATAACATTTTACTGCGCATCTGTCCCCTGACAACTGCCAAAGTTAATTTTTCGGTAAGACCTTCCTCATCCTCACATATTTCTTCTATAGGTGGATTGTCCAACAGCGAAAACAGTTCGTTGTAAAACTTGCTGTAATCGAAATCTGAAGTTGTCGGAATTATTTGGAAGTCAATTTGGTTCCCGCTAAACGTTTTTATCTCGTTAAAAACAGTAAATTTTTTCGTGGCATCTTGGACCGGTTCATCGTCATCAGTGATATATATGAGTGTTCGTTTATAAAATGCGCTAACCTCATAAAATACTTTTTTACAAGCTAATAAAAATCCAGCTAAATCAAATTCTCCTTTTCTCTTATATTCTTCGGCTAGTTGTTCATTGGATAGTGCAACTTTCGTTTTTAGAAGTTTTATTGTATCTATCATATTATCATCAAATGTCGTAAGCGAAGGAGATTCCTCTTTAGCCAGTAACACCGCAAAATTATTCCAGGAGTTATTTTTAGCTAGCAATAACGAATCTGCCAAAGAATGACAAGCTAATAAACAATTTTTAAACGGAATTGATTCATCTTCTTTCTCCCTGAACATCAAAGGATGTGTATCGATTGCTATCACAACAAAGGAAGGTTTGAAATCTTTTTCAGTTTCTGGAATTTCATCATCCTCTTCGTGGTCAGAATTATCCTCTTTGGACCACATCTGAAATTGTTGTAATTTTTACATATACAATATTCCGAGTGTGAAAGTGATCACCATGCACCAAAATTTTTAAACGCAAATCAAAATAATTAAAATTACTAAACAATTTTCAATAAGAATAGCTTAATTAGGTACCTTATATGTAGATGTTTTCAAGAATTCTTTCACTTGCACTATTTACTAACTTATATCTAAAACCTAAACCAACGTTCAAATAACGTTTAGCGACTACAGAGCGACTTAACCGACTTACAAACAGAGTTGCCAGATTGATTTTTACAATTCCCCCAACAACAGGAGTAAATTCCGCCAGAAACTGACATTTTTCAAATAAAATCCCCCAAAGTTTTCGAAATAAATTTTTATTTATTAAAATTAATATAAATATCATACCTACCTAGAAATATATGTAATGTATTGCATTACATACTTAAATTGCAGCTTCTGAAAATATTTCTAAAACATTTACATCATTATTTTTTCTTTCATACATTTTCTCCGAACTAAAATACTGGAGCATATTTTCATGAAGTTCAAAACATGTACGATCTGTAAAACCCAGTATCTCAGTACATACTGTCTCACTCTAGCACGCACGTGATTGGTTGGAAGTGAATGCTCCAACCAATCGGGTGCGTGCTAGAGTGAGACAGCATGTACTGAGATACTGTCTGTCTCTCTTGCACACTCAGCCACACTTTTCGCAATGGCATGCTATCTCCAGTAGTATATGCTCGATGATACTAAACTACTGTATTTAGGTATATTTAAGTACTTCTTGGTCATAATTATGAATTATGTGATATACCAACCAATACCAATATTAATTTACCATACATTTTACTCCAAAAGATATCCGAATAAATAATTCATCCAAAAAAATCCCCCCAAGTAAAGAAAAAAAACCCAAATTTGGGGGGAAAACCCCCAATCTGGCAACACTGCTTACAAACCGAGAACCGAGTGACCCCAAGCTTAGGCAACCCAGCAATGCACGGCTAGTACCACAAAATATATAATCGCCATTACGACATTATTTCATGGCTAGAAATTGGCCTCAATGATTTGGGATCGAGGGGGATTATCCCTCTTTATCCTAATATAATCGTACATCAACAATAATAAATCCATATAAATCTCTAGATCTTGGCGCAACCAATTTTAATGATTCATTTACAATAAATAATTATAAATTGTTACGTCTACGCTCGAGATAATGCGATCGCTCATTGGTTGCATAGAAGCTCGTGAAAAATTACGCCAATCGTGTTTGAATTAAAAATCAATCGTGCAGTTTTTGTGATGTGTTAAAAATTTTAAAATAAATAATGTAGGCTACTTTGAATTAGGTAAATAAATCAATAAATAATGAAAATATGTCGATGAACAAGGAACACTGGCGACCCTAGCGGTAATAACCACAAAACATATAGGTAATAACTATAAGTAATTTCAACTAATACGTCAACAAATTTTCCCGTACGAGTTCGTACTCCTCGTCTTCGTCTAGTCTCCCTAGTTTAAAGAATGAAATCAACCAGCCTTTAGAGAGATCTTGATGTGATCTAGATCAACGTGAACTGAAGTGAAAAAGAATATGGAATGAAGCGGGAAACTTAAATGGTCATGAATATTCAAGGGCTAGAATTGAAAGGAAGTGAAATACTAAATAATACAAAAATGTAAATAGATTCAAATTTTATTTACCACTAAATATAAGTACATTTACAGTCCTTGAGACACCAAACTAATAATACTAAATTATAGTGACGGTTATAAGAATGCAAACCGTTCACTGGGTATACAATCGAGACTGTTTATATTTCGAGTACGTTCATAAATGATTGATCTGCTTAATTTTTTGACTATATTCTATTACTGTTATTTTGTGTTCTAATATAATACAAAAATGATGTAACAAATTGTGGTAAAGGTAAACTAAGGAGACTATACCGACTACATAAATAGAAAAAAAATGCATTAATTTTCCGTAGTTTGTAAATTTAATTTAAAAATCTTACGGAAGTGGAAACTATGATTTTAAAACCAAAACTAATATTAAAAGAAATTAATAATTATTGGCAAGTACAGCATACTTTTATATTTACTGTTTCAATTTCTATTTTCAAACGATATTCGCAAAATTTCATTCACACAAGACATCCGTTTCTGAACTGTAATTGCTTTTAAAAAATTGGTCGCACGTTCGGAATGAAGTAGTTGAAAATTAATGCTACACATCTTTATTCGGGACTCCATGTTCAAAAAATATAAAAAGACCTGTCATTAAGTATGCTGAGATTAAAATGCATGTGCCTGTAACGGCAACTTATTCAAAATTTGAGGTTCGTACTTATCATACTCTTCTTCTATAACAGATCTATCGAGATTGGCATTGAGAACGATTACAGGTGCAGGAACCTTATGTAATGTCTTGTGATAAAGCCAGTCCTCATGTATCTCGTGCAGGGCTTTGAAATAATCAAAAGCGATCGTTCGTTCCTCAGATCTATTACGTTTCAAGATTCGTTCGTAAACTACTTCGGGAGATGTTCTCAAGTACACGATCAAGTCGACGTCTATCTGCTCCTCGTTAGTAATAAACTTGAACCATTCATCGATTACAGCCACCGCTGGGGCTGCCATCAAGGAGTCCCTCGCCATTTTCTCCACAAAGCAGTATCTGGCGCTATATATGGAACGTTCCATCAATTTTATAGGTTGAGGAATCTTCCTGGTGTGTTGTCTCAGCATCGTGAGCTGAACGTAGGACTGGAAAGTGAAACTCCACTTCTTGGGATCCTTATACATAAGGTCCTATAAGAATGTTAATTTCTTTTTGTAATACGGTTTCTAGACCTTTGTCATACTTACAAGTAAATTGTATCCATCGCAGTTCCTCCACATTTCGATGGGTTCGGAACATACAGCGACATGATCGTACTTGTTGAAATAATTTAGAAAAGTTGTCTTACCGCTACCGACGTTTCCTTCAACGATTACCGTGAACGGCCGGCTTAAATCTGATTTCACACCAGCCAGTGAATTTGCCATTTTGGTTATGAGTTTTTTTACGGAATTCATTTTAATATTACATTATGCATTAAAATTAAATAAATTTCTTCCAAAAAGGTTTTACGAAATTACATGTCATAACCTTTCTTGTTTTCAAATATCAAACTGCCAACATTTTAAAACAAATATTCCCTTTCTGAAATTCTAGAGTCAGTGCCAACGTACCAACTAAAGTCCCTAGATTGAATTGAGTATGTGCATAGAAAATATAGTATTTTCGAAAAGTAACGAATAAATTCATTATTTTTTAAATTGAGAAGTTTTGGAGAAAATCCCCTGGCACATCGATTTTGTTTTTAAAAAAGGCACTATTTGACATACGACCCATATTTATGACGTCATCGTTGTTCGAGATATGACGTCATCGACAATTTTTTTAAATAGCCCCAATTATGACCATGCCATTTGAAAGAGCGTGTCATTCTACATACACAGATCATGAAAATTTATGGTGTTACATAACAAAGATTTGTAGAAAATAATGATTGAAGATTTTAAAATTTAATTTTCACAATACTTAAAATGATAATGATTATGTAAAAATCGACTAAATTAAATGTTCAAATTTTCTTCGAAAATTTCTCAATTTAAAAAATAGTGAATTATTATTCGTTACTTTTCGAAAGCACTGTATATAATATTAAAAAAAAATTCAGGGTGAAAATAATTTTGCATTAGCAAAAAAAATAAGTTTTCCAATAAATTTTAATTTCTTAATATTTTGTGTTAGTCATATTTATGAGTTATATTATGGATTAATAATAATTAATTATCTGAAAATAATCATAATATGAGTATAGTAAAATTACAAAATCAACGTATGCGTATACATCCCTACATGATACAATTTATATAATGTAATAATTCATAACAGCAACAAAGTTTTCAGTATTTTACAATGGCTGTGGATGTAATGAACGATAATAACCAGAAATTAATGAACTATTAATTATTATAACCTTAATTTTAAAGAAACTAATTTGATACATTCGTTGCGTACGTTGAATTTATGATTCGTCTATAGGTAAGTAATTGATTAAACAAATTACATTTATTGTATAGAGTTGTGGACCAATGCTTTTCTGACAAATAAAAATTGCATATCTGATGAAAACAATTTAAAATTGGCGGTATGTATGAACCACGCCCACCTTTTCCTGATTGGAGTACAACGTGCGTTTTTTATGTTCCGCTATTTCTGGTTCTGCTTCCATATCAGATCATAGACAAAGACGGTTAATAAAAATTTAAAAATTTTACAAGTTCCTTAAAGTAATGTGATCTTGGAAAACTATTATATTTAGGGCTTTTGGCTTTTTGGAAACTGTGGTCATGTTAACTCGATCAGTAGGATCACATACTGTCTTGTTCGAAAAGTAAACCTGTTTATGTTAGAAATTGTTGGAAAAAGAGATTGTTAATAAATGTTTACGTTTGTTTTGATTGCATGGGCATTGAAAATTATAAATTAGATACTCATATATATTTCTTAAATCCAAAAGTACTTGTAGAATTCGGAACCAGTTGTTAGTGATCAAATTTCCGAACACCCCCTTCCCCCTATCGAAATATGTTGGTAATAAAAGGAAACGCGGGAAAACTTTTATTATTGTTTGTAAATTGTAATGGCCAATGGCCATTATTAGAGCATTGTTGATTTGTGTATGTAGTTCTGAACTTGTGAATTTTGTGAGTGTCTATTTGAAATGGACCTTTTAGAACAACCAGACATTAAAAAAACTTATGATAAATGTAAATATATAGTTAAAATATGGGAACATCAATTTCAGAAACAACATAAAAGATTACCTTCAAAGGTAAGGAAGTTTAATATAACAATTAATTGTAACCGCAGTGTAAAAAAAGTTCATTTCTTAATTCATTGTTATTAACTTATTTGATCACATAAATGTACTTTTTAAATTATGTTTTAGCTGGATATTAGAGAAGCGAGTAGTGAAGTAAGGCATGCCTACCGAAAATACTTTCAACTTAAAACTGCAGCCTTGGAGCAGAGTTTTATGGATGTTGAAGGATTTGAGGAAGAAAATACTAACACAGAAGAAAACCGTACGTTGCCAGGAGTCCTAAACGAAGTAAATCAAAATGAAATTGAAAATCCAGAGATTTTGGATGAACATGTTTCAGTACCTGATGAAGTTTGGGGGCCACATCTTAATAGTAAGCAAGAACATAGTAAAGCCAATACGAAGCCTGAAGAAACTAGTAAACCCAATTTGAATTTAAGCATAAGCAAGAAATTGTTTTGTGGCTCCAAATTCACAAAACGCAATCCTAGAAAGTCCCTATCTTTTTCTCAAAAAACGAAAAGCGACATAAATATAGACGGCCAAATTTCTTTGTCACAACCGGTCCCTACAACTGATTCTTACACGTTTAAATCCGAAGAAATAATTTCACAGGAAGGGAACATATTTTCAAGCGATAAATTTAAAATCGTAACACCAATTATAAAAACATTATCACAACCTGTAAATATTGTACAAAGTGTAATACAAAATAACTATCAGCCCTCCTTGAAGACTGTAGATGGTGGGTGGCTAGAAAGAGTAGTGAAAAGAACCGGAAATACCATCGAAAATCCGGATTTACTTTTACCACCACTACAAATTTTATCTAAATCTGTATTACCCCAAACGGTTCCTACAGGAGTTTCATGTTTTGAGTCTACTAAGGTGGACTATGAGAGTGACGACATTATAGATGATTCCGATGATGAAAACGCTCCTACCCAAGTAAGTTCCTTTCACATTGGAAAAAAGAGAAGAATAGAAGATTTGATCAATAAATCAAGTGAGAATAAAGTGCCTATTGCCCAGCAGACTGTAACTATAGAAAACACAAATTTTAAAGGAGTAGTTGAGGAAAATGATTCGCAAAAAAGTGAAATACAGCAATCTGAAAACGATGAAAATGTTGGGAATGAGAAAAAAACAGAGGAAAGTGAAAAACTTGACGTTAAAACTTCACGAAAGAAAAGTGTAAAAATTAAGTTTAACAAAGGACCACAAGCAAGGAGAAGAGCTAAAAAAACTATTCTTACGAGTCAAGGCAGTCAAGAGGAGATTTCTCCAAGGAGATCTACAAGGAAAACGAAGGTCAAGGTTAGTATGGAGGAATTTTATTGTGAGATTGAGGAAGAGGAGGAGGAACAGGATGCGTTTCACACCGACACTGACGAAAAAGACCCTGAATTTACGTTACAATCTGAAAATTCCAAGTCTAAAACTACTTTTGGTCAACAAGAATTTCTTGAAGATGTTCCTGTCAAAGCAACAACTAAGAAAACAAAGTTACTGGGAACTTCAAAGGGCAAAAAACCTAAGAATGTTAGAAAATTCAGTAAAGTGGAAAGTGAAGACAATGAGCCCAACGAAGGCAAACCGTACGAGCTTGAATTCTCAATCAAACCGCGAACGGTAGCACCGAGGTACAACAACATAAAAAAAGTCTTAGCAGAGAAAAAAATTGCCACTAAGACCGATAAGTCTCGAACCGAAGAGAAAACTGTGGCGGACAAAGATTTACGCGCAGTAAAAGATAAAAGCGAGCAAGCCAAAGAAAATCTGGAAAAGAAGATGGCTTCCGGTAACATAAACGACAATTTCGTTCGCATCAACCTGAAGAAGAAAGTTTTCGTTCGCGGCAAGAGCGGCAGAACGTTCAGCAAGTATAAGAAGTCCATGTGGAAGAGTAAGAAGGCGAAAGCTCTGGCGGGACCGGACATGGACATGGGTGGCTGCGACGGAGGGATGCTTACGTGCTTTAGTTGCGGTCAGATCGGCCATTTCGCTAGGAACTGTCAAGCTAAGAAGGGCGACGGCTTATTACCGTTGGCTCCCGATGAAGAAGAGGAATGTCCCTATCCGACTTTGGAGGAGGCCTCCGAAATGGCTATGAATAACATTCTGAGCGTTAGAATACCGAAAATGGTTATGCCGGGAAAGGAAAACACGGATACGGATCGGGAGGATGAAGCGGTTAAAGAAACGGGCCAAGTTCAAGATGACGGAGAGGAATTTGACTTTGGGGATGACTTGTCGGATCAGTTGCTTGCTGAAACCTTAAGATTGGAAGAACACATAAAAAAGTTGGATGTGAAATTGTATATGGACTCTGTAAAAGTCATAAGGCCCTATTATGATTCGGAGGAAGGAGGCGGTATGATAGGTAATCAAACAAAAACATTTCAAGTAAACAATTAACATAATATTTCGATTATTTCAGCGACACCGGCAGAGGTCTACCAAACCCTAAAAAAATTCGGCCACGACTCCTTCCGTCCCGGCCAAGAACAGGCCGTCATGAGGATCCTCTCCGGAAGATCCACCCTGGTCACTCTCAGTACGGGTTCGGGCAAAAGTTTGTGTTACCAGCTGCCCGCTTACATGTACTCACAACGGGAACCCTGCATATCTTTAATCGTGTCTCCTTTAGTGTCGCTGATGGACGACCAAGTCGTTGGTATGCCGAAATTCATGAAAGCGGCATGCCTCCATTCCAATCAGACGAAGGCTCAGAGGCAGAAGATTTTGGAAGCGATCTCCCTCGGGGAGTTGAGCGTGCTCCTGGTTTCTCCGGAGGCTGTGGTAGCTGGGGAAAAACAGGCAGGTGAGCACACACGACATTTGTTTATCACGGTCAAATATAATTTGGATATTTTAAACAAATTTATTTAATATTATCTCACTTATTATTAGCTTTTTTTTCTTTCGGTACTTGTCGTTTGGCCTAATCCATCTGATATGTTCTTGTCTGTTGTTGCAGCATCATTTTCTCCTGACAAAAAGTCGTCCTTGATTCGTATACAAGCTTCATATCATCAGGCGTGAACTTAGGTAGCAGGTTTTTCAGAAGCTGCAAAACCTCCGATGCCCTTTGTGAGCCTTCGGAACACGATCGGATTCTGCTTAAATTTAAACTGTTCACGGTTTAATTTTGTTGCCGTTTTGTATGGTTTAGATTAATTTAATATGTCTAGCACCGATTTTATAACCTTCAAACATTACCTTGTTTGACTTTGATAAGATTAAAAAAAAAATGTTTCAATTAGCTCATTTTCTAAAGTATGTTTCTAAAATTGAATTTTTGTCGTAGGATTCGGATCGCTTCTGCGCAAACTACCGCCGATAGCATTCGCTTGCATCGACGAAGCTCACTGCGTATCCCAGTGGTCGCACAACTTCCGGCCTAGCTACCTGATGATCTGCCGGGTACTGAGGGAAAGCTTAGGCGTCAAAACCATCCTGGGCCTGACGGCTACTGCGACCAGGGCCACCAGAGATAGCATCATTGATCATTTACAAATACCGGACGGGCACGACGGCGTTATAACGGATCTCCCCCTACCCGACAATCTCGTACTGACCGTCTCGAGGGACGCGACGCGGGATCGTGCTCTTTTAGGATTGTTGACGTCCGAACGTTTCGCCGACTGCAAGAGCATCATCGTTTACTGTACGAGACGGGACGAGTGTGAGAGGATAGCGGCGTTTCTTAGAACTAGTCTTAAAAATGAACGGGTTGTGGAAGAGAATACTACCAAGAAACGGAAGAGGGTTAACATGGAGGCGGAACCGTATCACGCCGGCTTGTCGGCAAGTCGTAGGCGTACGATTCAGAATAGGTTTATGTCGGGGGAACTTAGGATAGTTGTCGCCACCGTAGCTTTCGGTATGGGCATCAACAAGTCCGATATCAGAGCCGTGATACATTTTAATATGCCTAATAGTTTCGAGAGTTACGTGCAAGAGGTCGGAAGAGCTGGGCGAGACGGTTTGAAGGCGCAGTGCCACGTTTTCTTGGATTCGCAGGTAATTATTACCACAATATTTACGTATTTACGTATTTTTAATTATCGATTTGCATGAAACACTCATTTTTTAGGGTCGAGACGGGAACGAGCTCCGCAGACACATCCACGCCAACTCCATCGATCGCCATGTCATAAGAAAATTCCTTCAGAAGATCTTTGTCCCCTGCTCTTGCACGGGACGGTGTCCCAAACACGAGGTGGCCTTCCCCGTCGAGGAAACCGTCAGGGCGTTAGACATACCCGAGGAGAACATCGCCACCCTCTTGTGTTACTTGGAACTGCACGAGAACAAATACGTAGAGGTGCTGAGTCCCGCATACACGACGTGTAAAGTTATATCCTACGGCGGCCCGTTGCGTATCAGGAATGCGGCCAAAGATTGTCCACCGCTGGCCATGGCGTTGGCTTTGCACAAGAGCGAAGCCGGCAAGGATCCCAACGTGTTGGAGTTTCCCGTCGTGGACGTGGCCGCCGCCATGGGCTGGGAGAGCGGGATATGCAAGCACAAGCTGAAAAACTTGGAGTGGATTACGGGTGAGTTCGCGTCATTTTAAGTTCTCGCTTTTTTCCAACAGATGGCGCTACCGAGACAGCATGCGTGCAGTTTAAGGTGGTGCACACCTATAAAGTAATATTTTGGAAATTTTTATTAAAGTATCGGGATACATGTTTATACTCCCCAAATTCTGAGATCTTATTGGCCAGGGGTGTGAGCAAGGCACACCCTGATTGGTCTAAAACCAAAATCGCCAACCGACTCCTAGAAATTTGTTTATTTGCTACGCAATACCTTATTTTTACATAGGCCTTTATTGCACAAAATCGTATACCAGTTCAGTCCACTTCTGTACATTCTTTAGCAGAGTTTCTGTTCAGTTCAATCTCTGAATTCAATTCAGTTTCTTACATTCTCTAGTAAGTTGCAGTTCAGTTAAGTTCCTGAATTCAGTTCAGTCCAGATCCGTATATTCTTGCTGTTCAGTTGCAGTTCAGTTCAGTTCCGTACATTGTAAGTAAGTCGCAGTTCAATGATGTTCCCGAATTCAGTTCTGTACATTCTTTAGCAGAGTTGCTGTTTAGTTCAATTCCTGAATTCAATTCAGTTCAGTCCATATCCGTACATTCTTGTTCAGTTCAGCTCCGCATATTCTCTAGTAAGTTGGAGTTCAGTTAAGTTCCTGAATTCAGTTCAGTCCAGTTCTATACATTCTTTAACAGAGTTGCTGTTCAGTTCAATTCCTGAATTCAATTCAGTTCCAGCATTCAGTTCAGTCCAGATCCGTACATTCTTGCTGTTCAGTTGCAGTTCAGTTCCGTACATTCTCTAGTAAGTTGCAGTTCAGTTAAGTTCCTGAATTCAATTCAGTCCAGTTCTGTACATTCTTTAGCAGAGTTGCTGTTTAGTTCAATTCCTGAATTCAATTCAGTTCAGTCCATATCCGTACATTCTTGTTCAGTTCAACTCCGAACATTCTCTAGTAAGTTGCAGTTCAGTTAAGTTCCTGAATTCAATTCTGTACATTCTTTAGCAGAGTTGCTGTTCAGTTCTATTCCTGAATTCAATTGAGTTCAGTTCAGTCCAGATCCGAACATTCTTGTTAAGTTCAGTTCCGGACATTCTCTAGTAAGTTGAAGTTCAGTTAAGTCCCGAAATTCAGTTCAGTCCAGTTCTGTACATTCTTTAGCAGAGTTGCTGTTCAGTTCAATTCCTGAATGGGTTTTTGGTTATCGCACGCATATTTTTGTAAAACATTTTTAGAATATTTTTCCAAAATTGTTTGCTTTATAGCGAAACTTTTACAAATATACCCAACAAGGAGCTACTTGTATTTATAGTAGATTTAAAAAATACTACAATAAAATCCTTGTTGCAGTGAACAATCAGCCGAAACGATCCACGATAAGCGTTCAGTTTTCGAACTTGGGCTTTAGACTTTTATCTCCGGGTAATCTATCCGACGATCAGCTAGACGAAGCGCTCGACAGCCTATACAACAGGGTTGCGGACCAAGAAAGGAAGGCACTTATGCAACTCCACGTCGTCCACGAAACTTTAGTAGAAGTGGCACAGCCGTCGTATCGCACCTGCATATCCGAGCCGGGCGATAACCTGATAAAGAGCAAAGTCAGGGAGTATTTCAATTCTCCCGATCCGTTGCAGTACACGTGCGACACGAAGCCTAAGGAGTTCAACGAGGAACAGCTGGTTAGCGACATACGAGCGTTGATATGCATGTACAGGGATAACAGTTTCACGGGACGGGCAGTGGCGAGGATATTTCACGGGATACAGAGCCCCAATTACCCCGCCGTTATCTGGGGGAGGTGCAAGTTTTGGAGGAGCCACCTCGACGTGGATTTCCATACGGTGGTGAGGACCGCCACCCGGGAGATTATAAAAATGAGGTAATGTGATTTTAATTAATTTTTTAGCTGTGGTATTAATCGTTTTTTATTTTTATTCAATTGATATATTTTTATGCGTAGGTTAAGTTTTAATAAATAATGTTTCGATGAAATCGGTGTTATACTTTTTTACCCTTTTCACTGAATAATGATGTCGGTAAATTTAATTGTGCAACGAAGATTTAAAAATTCATAATTGAGTGTATTGGTTTCATCATTACTTTAAATATGCGTCAACATTTTTTTACAAATCGGCAGCGATGACGTTGTAGGACAACACTTTAAAATGCATGAGCGTCGCGTAGTGTACAAAAAATTTTATTTTAAAATTTTTGCTATTACAAAAAATGGCGAAAATCGATATTTTTCTTAATATTGTTACCAATTTTCTAAAAATTAATTAAACCCCATGAAATTTTAAATCAGGTCAAAACGTCTTAAAACAAACAAACTATTAGCGAGAAGGCAAAAATTTGATGTGTCATCCCATTTTATGCAAAAAAAAACGATTATAGGTGAACAAAATAATTTTTAAGCGCAAAATCAGTGAAAGGGAAGTTGCAGTAGTTCATTTGCACCTCTGTAACTAGGATCGTTACAGGGACGGTAAAAAATGGCAAAAATCGATATTTTTCTTAAAATTGTTTCCAGTTTTCTAAATATTAATTAAATCCCATGAAACTTTTGGAAAATACTTTTCAATTCATGTATAATAAGCTCACGAAACCCACTATTGGACAGACGAGTCGTTGCCGAGTTATTAACAGTTGTACGTTATACTTACCGGGAACTTTGGAATTATTACATTTTGCAAAATTCGATTTTATTAATTTTTAAACACTTGAGAAGGTTTTATATGTAAGTAGTCTTAATTTTTTAGCCAAACAAAACAGTTTTCAGCATATAAATTTGATTTTTTTTTAAATTTTGTGAATGGATTTTAGTGTTACAAAAAAAATTTTTTACCTTGCCTTTACATCTCTTTCCCCACCACTGATCCCAGCCGTTAGTCGTGCATTTTTAGCCTGTACTGGGCAGTTTTTTTACTCGTTTAACTATTATCTTCCAGCAAGTAAATTAATTTATGTAATAAGAATCTATAGGTATTCGAGAATAAAGTGAAGTTGCAGTAGTTCATTTGCACCACTGTAACTAGCATCGTTGCAGTGATGCTTCGAGAATTGCATAGTTTACGATTTTGTAAATTTTATACTGTAAATGTACGAAGCCCCCATAAGATAAGTGCGTTTGAAAATCTGGGCGTAACAGGTAAAAATTTTGTAACGCGTGACGGCAAAACACATTTTTTCCGTGACAATAAATGTAAACACTTTGAAAGTATTATTATATATTTTATTAAAATAGTGTGTTCAGTAATTTAACCGCAACCCTTCTACAAACGTGACGACAGTAAAAAAAATAGTAACGCTAAATTATATCGCCTTATCTTCAACGATAAGGCAGAAAGAAACTAAAAGTTTTCGAATAAATATAATGGTTCCCGTAAGCATCGAGTAAGTTGGTATTAGGTGACTACCCTCCTTATGGACTCCAGGCCGTACTTCCTCATCTTGTCGTTACGCCTGTCTTGCAGTTTGCTTATTTTCTCTTTGGCATTGGAGTCTTTGCACTTGGCGCAGAATTCCTTTACGATGCCGTGCAGGGGGCTCCGGTAATAATGTACGGTGTCGTTGCGAAGGGTACTGTTCTTCTTGTGAGTCCAGCTGTGTATAACGATCTCCAGTATCAAAGCGACCGCCCACAGTACTGGATTGAACAGTATTGCTGTCGGTAATAGAAATATCGCGGCTGTTATGAGTTCGAGATTCTGTTCATCCATTTTAGGACCTCTGTGGGTTTTCTTGTTGGGCTTTATCTGGGGTGGTATTTGGAATTTTACCCTTTGCGGGAGGGCGAGGAAGCCCTCGTATTCGCCCGTTTCCGCGTTGTATTGTGATGGGTATAATATTTCACCCGTTTCCATGTCGATGGAGGTTTCGTCTCTTCCCTCCATTTTTAGTGGCGTACCTGTAAGAAAATGTCAATTTGAGTGTTTTTGATCAAAAAATGTTCCGTATTTCATTCTTTTAAAGATAACTCGATTACTCTTGGATATTTTAACTAAATTTGGTACGGGAAGGTTTTCGACCTAGGTTATATTTTTTTGTTCGCAAAACGCGCCTTTTATTGCAGAAAAGGTATATTCTATTCTCTGCTGAATGATCCTAACCGTAAATGTGAAATAATATTTTTGTTAAAGGTAAGTACAAATTGCAAATTGCTTTTTTAATGTACCAAGAAAGATATTTTTGACACCATCAGTCTCATCTTTCAAACTCTTATTTATCGGTATTAGAAAAAAAGATGGGCACACTTACCAATAAGCTTTATATTTTTTGTGTAAAAAAGGTTTGTATTTGTATGTCAACAAAGTAATTTTTGAGGTTAAGTCAATCGTAATGTCAGTGAAGTGAAGTTGTAGTAGTTCATATGCACCACTGTAACTAGGATTCATTTTCTTCCCGAATAATGTATTTTAATGGTATGCCTTTCTCACAGTAAAGATAGTAAGATATTTTAAGTCCTTTCGACAAAAATATATTTGAAAATCTTCATACACATAATTTAAGTGAATTAAAAAGAAAAGGTTTTTAACCATGTTATTGAATTTTTCTAATCGGAATCCGACTGTTTGCTTCAAGAGAGTCCAACGATTTTGTATATTAAATAACTCGTAACTATATTATTTTATACCTACGATAGAGATGTGCTTCCGACAGTCCTATTATTAGAATAGATTTTTGTTTCTAATATAATAACGTAGTAATATACTTGAAGCAAAGTAAATAAGTGATAGTTGCGCACAGGTACATTTTGTAAATTAACACACAAGACACAAGACAAAACAATAACTGGTTATATCTTACCTTCTGCATAGTTTTACTGGGTTAAAGGTCAGGACAGAGGCAGTTGCCGTAGGCCACATTATGTTTTTTTAATCAGGAAATCACGCTTAAATTACCGTTTGTTTATGTGCCAAACGTATACAGCGGCGTAATTAAAAGTTTTTCGAGGCGATAAATGTTAAAAATTACAAAGATTATACATTTATTTTTATAAAAATCGATTCAATAATCAATACTACAACTACCTATTTCTTTCCTTTGTTCTTGTTACGATTATTTCTTATATCAAACTTACAAAAAAGTACACTGAAATAGGATAAAAGTCCATACAATGTTTCAGTTTAAAAAAATTTAAAAATAACCGACTTATTATTAATAGAAACCTTTTTTTTAATAACAATTCTGACACCCTGTATCTTGAAAACGAGGCCCCTAAAAAATAGCATAAGCAGTCTGTGGTTAACGGCAAAGATCAAATTTTTTGTAACACCCTGTATAATACCTAAAAATTTTCGTGCATCACATCTGCCTTGTTACTTCAAACCTACCGCTGGCCCTGGGGTTCGAATTCTAAGTTTAGTGATTTTAATGTTTTTTACTTATACATATATGCATTTTGGAAGAATATTGAAAAGGAAAAAAAGTTTTAGAATTGAATTTTGCACAATATGCTGTACTTTAAAAATGTTTCAATTTATTACCGATGTTGCAAAATAGCAATAATTGATGAACAAAAGGCAAAATAATCAAGTTTTTTGGATAATTCTTTTAAAATATTTTAATTGCTCCGATGGCATTCTATTTTTGGCGAAAAAACACTGGAATATAATAAAACAACAACAAATTTCATTAAAATCGGTTTGATAGTTTTCACAAAATAATTTTTTTGAAAAAAATTTTGAACAATTTTTTCGAATTTTCACAATGTTGCACAGCCTCAAATAAAGCATCTAGATACTTGAAAATTTTTCCACATAGAAAAGACCGCTCAACCATTCAAATGGTTTTGGAAAAATTGAAATCTGTTGATTAGAGTTTGAGCGGTCTTTTTTATGTGAAAAATTTTCAACTGTCTAGATGCTTTATTTGAGGCTGTGCAACACTAAATTTTTTTCAAAAAATTATTTTGCGAAAACTATCGAACCGATTTTAATGAAATTTGGTGTGTTGTTTTATTATACTCTGAAGTTTTTTTACCAAAATTAGAATGCCCTCGGAGCAATTAAAATATTTTTTTTTAAAATTATTAAAAAAAACTTGATTATTTTGCCTTTTTTACATCAATAATTATTGCTATTTTGTAACATTGGTAATAAATTTAAAAATTTTTAACTTCCAGTATATTGTGCAAAATTCAGTTATATATTAGGAGACAAGGTATAAGGAAAAAACTCAGATAAAATAAGTATGTTTTTCGATTCGGACAAAGAAGGAAACATTAGGGAAATTATTTTATTTTAGTAACTGCCTCAAAAAATATCTGAAACATTTTAAAAAAGCCTGAAAAAAAAGTAAATGTAGACACGACGTGCGGTGCCAATTTTTTATCGTTTTTACATAATAGACTTGAAAAAAAGAAGCGTTAGTCACCTTTGAACCGTATTTCAGTTTGATTATATAAACGTTTGCCATTTATTTATATTATCAAGGTGAAACTAATCTATTATAAACAGGATTCAGTACTATTATTTGCATGGGTGTACCATCGGCAACTAGAAAATTATTATGTGTTTATGATTCTCATCAGGGGGTCATTTGTGTAAACACAGCAATTATTTCGCTGTTATGTCAAAATATACAAAGCGAGAAGCTGCCTCTAATAATTTGATTGCAGTAAAAAGTTGAATACGAATTTAAAAAACATGCTTATTTTACTAAAAGATTTCTGCGATTTAAAAAAATGTATATATAGGGTGTCCGAAATTTTTACCCACGAAAATTCGGGTGTCCATAGAAGAAGTAAAAATAATGGCACTGCTATAGCATCTCGGAACTCCACCGTTTTCGAGTTACAGAAAATGTAAATTTTCCAAAGACGTGCCACAATTTTTTTAAGAAAATGTGTCATATACACGGCGTGTTTGAGCTGAGATTCAATTTTGTCACTTTGAATGTCATTTCATTCCCTGTAGGTATTGTGCATACTAAATTTGAGTCGTTCGAAAGACATTATTTACAGGCATATATTTTTTAAAAACTTCAATGCTGTGTATCTCTGTAACGGTGGAGTTTCGAAAAAAAGCTTATCAAGTAGTGTTATTAATTTGTTGGCTTCTAAAACGGAATAATTTTAGCTAATGACTTAGCCTTAACGATCTACGAATTATAACGTTATTTTAATATGTAGATAATATGTAAACATACTGATGGTGAAAGTTCTTTGGTTATAAAAAAAGTATAACTTAAAATTTTATTGACAATTCAAAGTGAGGATATACTTTTAAATCAAAAAGTGGCCTTGAGATTTTCTTTTCCAACCGTGTATATTCGAAATTGCACTATTTTTTAAAAATTTATATGTATATGTAGTAAACAGCTTACCTGTTATGGAAGAATACAAAATCCGACTATTGTGAACCGTCTCAATACTTTCACATTATTTTTGCTTAATGCAAACATCCATTAACTCTCCTTCAAACTTGAATTATTTAATTTTGATCTCAAACTGTGAGGCAAATGGGATCCACATATATTAATTTGCTTTTCAAACACAGGATACTTCAAACCTGTATTATAAGATGTCTGTTTGTAATGGACTCGCATAATGTACGTGTAATTATAATTACACCATAATATTTACATATTTAGCTTCAATCTTATACAACCCACTATACAAAGCTGCACTTCGAAAATTCACCACACTTTCTATTCGGAGCAATGAAACCGCAGAAAAAGCCTAATGCCAAATGGACCGTAGCCCCAGCGCGGCACGAAAATTGGAAATTTCCGTGAAAAATTAGTTATTCCGCGACATGGCGCCCAACGTGGGGCCCAGTGGCTCAATAAGCCAATGCCCAATTTTTTAGTTCCGAACAGCTCAAAATATCTTGCTGATTGGATAAACTCGATCTTTCGGTAACACGACATGGCGCCCAACGTGGGGCTCGATTATTCAATTAATCAAGCCAATTTTTCAGTAACACAACAGTACATCTTAATAAAACAAATTGTCCAGAAACGATACGAGTTTAATTGAAGTGAACATTCGTCGTTACAACAAGAAAATCAACTTTTCAATTGGTCGTGACTTTTTAATTGAAGGAAATTTTGTGTTTTTCCAGTAAAAATAATACAGGTTTAAAGTTTAATATTAGTAGCAACTGCTTATTCGATATCGTTTATCCTCCCCCATTTCAGCCTGGACTTGGTAATTTCCAGCTTCAGCCAGCTAGGCACGTATCCCTCAAAGTATTGAGCGTTCGGATACGGTAAAGGCGCAGGTCTCGGTTTGAACGGGTGAACGTCTTTTAACTTCCTCAACAGAAATTCCTTGTTGATTTGTTTCGGGTCTCGATACTTGTCCATGTAAAGATTGAAAGGCTTACGGATGGGGAACCATTCCTGTTTTCTAATATACGGGGGCGGGAAGTCGTACTCAAATATCGGCTCCTTCATATCTGTCGAAACGAAATAAATTTAGTGTCAAATACTAAACCTTTTGATTTATTTTATGTTTTTTACACGTTTACTTACTTAAAACGTTATGATAGAAGTTCTTCAAAGATGAATCCCAAACTGATTGGAAGAACGCTAGACCTGCAGGCGTCAAATCGTCTTGAAGGTTTCTGTAAAAATTGTATGTGGAAAACGTCCTCTCTGATAAAACGAAACTGAAAAAATTAATTATTTTATTTTAATATTAAATACGTTAATCGTTACGTACCACGGACCATCCGTTTTAAAATTGGAATAATCGAGCCGTTTCGTTTGTTTGTACAGTACAAATACAAGTCTTTGATACCCGATTCCCTTTGGCGGGAAGGGTTGCAAGTATTCCATTATAGTTTCACCTTCCTCAACTTTGTTCCCCGGGATATTTCCACTAAAAGATATTAAATATAAAATTACAAGCCTCGTGTATTACAGAATAAATATTTTACTTACACGAACCAATGGACATATTCGCTTTCTGGGTCCGTGAAATGTCCATCTGGATTGGTTAGAACGAGCGTCCATAATGTATTATCGTCACTGTCGAAAATAACTTCTGGTTTAGATTTTGCTTCCGACGGTTTCACTGTATTTCCAAAATAAACCGGCAGCTTACCACCCTCCACATCGTAAGCGATATTCAGAGGAACGCGAGGGTAAAAATAAGCATCTCCAAATAAATGTTCGAAAATTCCGTAATGATCGGCTATTTGCTTAATATGATATGGTCCAGCCGTTTTGTTCCACTCTTGTTTTACTTCATCCAAGTCTATCAGTACTGAAAACAAGGCGTTTAATTTAATTCACAGTAGTCTTCGGTTACTTACATTTTTTGTTTCTCGATAATTTTTCCAATTCGGGGTCCTTCCGATGAATTTTCATAACTTTTAACCTCTCCTGTAATTGCTTAGACCTGGAGTATTGTGGAGGTGGCAAACTTATATCAACACGGAAATGAACAGAAGGGTCCTTGTAGCGCTGTTCTGTAAAACAGAAAGTAGTTAAAAGAATGTTTTTTCAAAACTAACACACCTGCCTTCAAGTTTTTGCTCCAAGGATTTTGCTATTCCTGGCGGCAATCCCCTCAAGTGGTGCCCTTTTCTGATCGCTCCACATAGAGAGGGACCTACTGATGTATTTAATTTGAAAGTACACAGTTTCCATAAAGAACACGCCATGTTTGGCGTCGATACAAGTTAATAATAAATATTAATCATTCCCAGGTACTGTCAGGTGTGTTTATTTATCCACTTTATTTATTTTCACATTAAAAAATAAAATATTCATCTGCATATAAAGTGAGGTTAGGTGTAATTTGACAGTTGACAATATCATATATTTCTTCTACTTCTTTAAGATAATTAGAACACCCAGGCTCATAAGTTTTCAGTAACAGTAATCACAGTGAAATAAATCACGCGAGATGGCGCTGACTAACGTATTTAGTTTAAATTATAATAATGCAGTATGAATAGTTAAAAATTTTACTGTAAATAGATTTATTGTATAAGTAGGTATATATCTTTACATATACATTAACAAATAATCATACATCTACCACCTTCACAAAACTTAATCTAATGAACAAACAGTAATATTACATTTAATAAATAGTGGCTTTAAAAAAGTATAAGCTCCATATAAAAACATAGGTATAAGAATTATAAAATAGGATAGATAACATTTGTACTTATCTAATTCAAACACAATTGAAGCAGTGCAACTTATCCAACTAATTTTACCAGAAAAATTTGCATATATAATATTCGAGCGGTACAAATCAATATTTATTTGGAATTTAATATTAGGTCATAGTCGGGCATTCCAGCTCTGTGGGACTGTAAATATTTAACATGAAAGTCAGAATCTAGTAGACTCCTTTTAACTGTGGGGTCGTCCGACATGCGATTTCTCCACTCCATCTGTAACGGAATAAAAAAGAAAATATCGTTACAGAGATTTTTCTCACAGAACAAACTTTTTACCAATTTCTTATATTTATCTCTCTTCAGTAGATGCTGGTTACCGAAAAGTTTGAGAATATCGGCTCTCTCACACCAAGGCCATATCATATAATCCAACATTCCCGGCTTGTTGCCTGCAAAGAACGGTCCACCTCTCTCGGCTAATTCTCTTTCAAAAGTGTTAAGTCCATTGGAGATAGTCTCATCGTCATCTAAACTAATTCTGCCGATATTCATCATCACCCTGTACATGGTGTTTATGATCTGCAAGAACAAAAGTATGTGTTTTATTTCCGAAATGGCACGCTCTAGATTTAAAATATTGCTATTTCCTTGTAAAAAAAAAAATGTATACCCTATTGAATTGCTCGATAAGCAACTTGTCTTTGGCTTTTTGCAAAGGATCCTTGGCATGCAAAAGGTGCTGATGGTACCTTTCGTCCAGGTAATCGGCTATTATTAAACTTTCGTAGAGGACGTCCCCTGTATCTAACTCCAAAGCGGGGATTTTTCCATATGGGCTTTTATCGTAAATCCAGTCTGGTTTGCTAGATAAATTTATATTGACTACATCATACCTGTAAACGATACATCTATAATTACTTCTTGGGTTGCATATACTAAAAATCATATTTTCACAAAAAAAATGTGGGAGGGTATCATAGAAAAAGGCCCTGTATCTCTTGAATTAATTAAGATAGGTATCCGTTTTCCCATTCTACTTTTCTTAAAAATTGAATCAATATCATTTAAGATAAACCCTTCAAAGTGTGCTATGATGCATAATTATTATAATTAGTACATAAAAAATATTGTGTAACCTGATAAATGCATCTCTTAAATAAACAGTGTACGTAATTCCAAACCAAGGCCAATTAAAATAAGGTTGTGGCATCACCACCTCAAATGGTCAATCATACTATACTTTGTATGTTTTATTAGTTCCGTCAAAGTAGGTGCAAAAAAATGGTAATTGTCATTTTCCGAATTCCTCCAATTTTTTTCAAAAACCGGCCACGAATATGTCATAGAACAAAACACTATTATTGTAGCGAAAGTCGCCCTATATAGTATGCTTTGTGTGTACATTTGTTTACTTTTTGTTGTATGATGTAGAATAAGTTCCGTTTTTTTCTGTCATGTTAGAAGCTTAGAGATTGTTCGATACTGTTCTTAGAAGCCTATGAAAATTTCGAGAAACAATGAAAAATATATAAACGTCCCCTGCCTACTGGACTAAACGTAATTCGAAATAATACAGTTTATTAATTCAACAGCATTTTATAAAACAAGAAAATATTGATAAGTTCTATGAACAAAATAAAATAATTTTTACAATAACTTCTTTTCAAACGTTTAATAATCGTTAATTTTTCACAGACAGCAAATTCTCCTTCATCTTCAAAATTATATAATCATGCACTGTCAAGCATGACGATCGTAGGTTGCTGCTTCAGTTTATTGGTCCATGTATTTTACTTGGCACAGTACATACAATTTTGGAAAAAAAACTAGTTCCTGGTCAGTGACACAATACAAAAATGTTTAATAATAACCACTGTTATCCCATTGGTTATTTACGGGAGGCTTTTTATACACGAAATATGACAAAAATGAAAAACGTTTAACGTGATTTTAGTTTCGAACGATATTAAAGTAATAATCTAAAATTTAATAACATGATATGAATTACAATCATAAATATTAGCTCAAATAAAACAGAAACGATTTACAAGTGTAACAAAATCGAACAAAATAAAGTACGTACATAATTTTATCTCTCTTGACTTGATAAATAAACACGCCCAAATTTAAATTTAGTATAATCGAAATTAACTCCGCAGTGGGTAAACATCCTTTAAAAATATTTATGTCTTGATTATCGGGTAAGATATCGGTCTAAATTCTAAAAATAAACTGTTATATTACCCAGTTATAAAATAAACATGACCGAAATGTAAAAAATAAATGAAAAAAAAAGTTGTGCCGAAACCCGGGATCGAACCAGGGACCTTTAGATCTTCAGTCTAACGCTCTCCCAACTGAGCTATTTCGGCCGTACTAACATTGTTGTAGAATGTCATAAAGTACTTACGGAATTTTCTTGGCATCTAACACTAAATGAACACGTTGAGCATAGGGGCAAAACCTATTGCTGTAGAGGCGAAGTTTGCCCCCTCTTGGTGGCGGGGGCTGCCTTGCACCTTAAAAAAAAGTATATAATAATGATTGAGGCGTTTCATTCTTAGAATACGATTTAAATAACAAATTTGTTAGCCTAAACATTTAATACTTAAAAAAACACGAATTTCTTGAAGATTTCCAGTTAAAAAGTCATATATAATTTTTAATAACTATTTTTTTTATCCTGAGATAATTCCGTATTATTAAATTTAGTGTCTAGAAAAATGAACGCGACTTATAAAAGTTGTAGTGTCAATTAAATTTATTATAATTTCCTGTCCTCGAAATTCAAACCGTGTTCTATTACCCACCACGTATAAATAGCACAGAAATAGGGTCATAGGCATAGAATTAATATTCATGAGGTTTTCTCCTGCTATTATAAACTTGAAATATGAGGTAATCCCACAGAAATAAATATGACACGGTTAAACTCATAGGAAGGATTCGATGTTTGTACAGCTTACACCGACCGTGTGTTACTTGTGTAACATATTTTTTTAACAAACATATACTGAAAGATAATGAGTGGTCGCATACATATGTATGAAAAAAAAATCGATAAACTAACCCCTCAAAACGAGTGTCGGTGTCGGTTACAAACTGTTTTGTAAAATATATTGATACTGGCAATAAGATCGACCTAGTTTGTCGGGGACTACCATCGGGAAACATTCACCCCCATCAAAGACATGTACGACTAACATTAACCTTTTAAAATGCAAATACACGACTGCACTGATTTTTATTGCCGCAAATGCACGCGTTGAATGCAATGTTTGCAATGACGTCACGTTTATTGACACTGCTATTTTAAGAACGCTGCAAAAATTTCGATGTGCACACCAAAGAAAAATCCGTGGACGTGGGCGTGAAACGACAATATATATTTTATTAATTTACTTACCTTTGGACAGATGAGGGCCGTTCATTTTATGCGGGCACACCTATCACCACTGACCTAATAAAGTGCAAGTAGGTATATTGATCACACGTCTTATATCGATTATTTTTCCGGTTTAACTTCGACGAGTACCGGCAAGGTGCAGACCTGAATTCGAATTAAAACTGCACAGCTGATTCCAGTCATCTGGAAGTGTTTTTATTTACGTCGCGTCGCGCCATCTATCGCTTTGCGCTTGAACTGGTGATTTTATAGTGGCTTTTGCAAGTTTAGAAGCTGAAGCGCCGTGTGGTTGGTTTCTTGATGTTTCTAATTGTAAGAAAATATATGTTTAAATACTTACATGCAATATATTTCGCTATCATAATATGAATTTAGTTAAAATACTAATAAAATGTGGGAAAGTACTGACTTTTGTGCTCTGCAAGCAAAAGTTGTTGACGTGGCCCTGTGGCGCAACGGATAACGCGTCTGACTACGGATCAGAAGATTCCAGGTTCGAATCCTGGCAGGGTCGAGTTTTTTATTTATGAAAAATAATAATTTAAGGTATAAGAATTTTTGTTGTGAATCGCGGAAGTGGTTTGACTACAATGTAGTGAATGTCATTGAAAATACAGGGTGTCTCATGGTGACGGCATATTACAATTATTTCAGACTACCTACTTCGATTTGAATTTTGAAAATTTGGGATACCGGGTTTTAGGGCATGCACTTCTCACCTAAAATAATGGCCTACACGTACCGCTTTCGGTTATACCGGAAGTCGCAATCAACTTGTTTATTTTAAATGGAACACCCTATATATTATTGCAATTTTGGATTCTACGTGTTATTTTATGTGGACTTTTATGAAGTTTCCATATTCCTAAAATTAACCGTTTTCGAGATATTTAATTTTTTTCAAAAAAATGGAGAGAAACAGTGACTCGCTTCAAACCATGTGTATTTTGTAGTAAGAAAAACGAAGCAACAATATTTATAGGGGGATAGCTAGACCCCTAAGTTTCCCATCCATACTTTCAAAGTGGCTTAACTGCATACAGGGTGCTAGAAATTTAATGCCGAGTTTAATTAACTTCAAACCTTCATAATTCGTTTTTTTAATGTCTTTCTGTGTTCTGAGACACAATTTTATTCTCTTTTGAACAGTTTTTTGTGTAATCACCTAAAATCATGTAATTTCGTGCGAGGATAGCTGTGGAATTTTTATCAAAACTTCAAAACAAACAACCAAACTGTCACCAGTTATTTATTATTATTTATTCACAGACGTTGCAATGGGATTCTAAGCAGCACATTTACAGTTTTTAGTTAGCAGAATAAAATTAAGAAGAATTCTAAAAAATCAACTTCATACATAGTAATACACAACTTTAATTATGTATGTTGATAATAATATTACACTAAGATAAAAAAAAGTCATAAGTGTTCAATATGACCCCCATTAACAGCTAAGCACTTGTGGATTCTAGAGATAACACCATCAGTCACCGCTTTTGCTATTTCAGCTGCAGGCAATAATGGGCCGTCACCGTGAGACACCCTGTATAACTATTAATATAAACCGTAAAAGGAGACTGCCCACATACATACAAGCTGTATACAAATAAAATATATAAAAATACCTCTGACAGTCACATAATAAGCTATTGTATTGTTTACATGTCCTCAAAAGCAAAGTGAAAGTTCACGTGGACCTTCCAGAGATCTTAAAGCTTTTTAAATAGAGGCAGTTATGGCATGGCAACTTGATTTAGTATCTCAATTATCAAGAAGGCGAGGCGAGCAAGTGGGTTGTGATAATCACGTTATGTAAATAGGTTTTTAAGCTGTTTTTTAAAATTATTTTGTTCATGAATCAAAAAGAACGTATAGATTTACTTTTTTAATCAGTTGCTTATGCGGCAAAATGTAATTACAGATATAAGACAAAAAATTAGTTGAATACAATCATATAGTTTTTTATTAAAATATAAATATTATTGCCCAGCAAGAACTGTCGGAAAGACAACGCTGAGTATCGATTAATTTTTGTCTCCATCACACCCCTTTACTAATTCTAACATTTAATCAATTAATTACAATCCGCAGAACGAGTTTTTGTCTACGTTTTTGGGCCACTGCGTATAGTTTTCGATAATACGCGCCGTACCGTATAAGTTACGAAACGCACTTAGCAGTTAGCTGTGATGAAAATGTATGTTAATGATTTATTAAAACGTCGCTATTGAGCAAATATTTCGGTAATCTCTGTTAGATTTCGTTAGCATAGCGGACAGTGATGAAATCACACGGTATTTTCAGCGGTGACGTGTGTGGAGTGCCTTGCTGTTCACAACTTTAAAATAGTACTATCGGGTACTATGAAATATGTGTTGACCTATTCGTAAGCATGGTTTTAAGTATGTCAGCGTGAGATTTGGTGGTTTTCGTTTATTTTAGAGTAGGAACACATTTTGGGAAAATGTAGGGGAATTTTTATTAAAGTTTTATTAACTGAAAAAATAATAAAAAAGTACTCAGAAAAGATCTTTTAAAATATTTATATTTGAAAACTTAGAGGCAGTCTTCAAAGTAAGTTCATTTATGTTAAGAATATCGAGGTTTTGAAAACCGCAACAGAAAGGTTGTTGTGTTTTTACAACAAAAAAAGCAAAGCACCGAATTCGTAGTATGATTCGGTGTGATCACTTCTTCATCTAACAATAAGAAGGATCATTGCAAGTCATGTTTCTAGGAATCTGTTAAATGAGAACCATTATAGTATTCTTGCAATGTGTTCCAGTCATAAACGTATTTTTCAGTCAATTTCATTTTGTAATAGGTAGGTACTCTTGTTCAAAATTTTAAATAGCAAACAGTTCTGACTTACATATTTGGTGGTATATGATACCATATTCTCTGTAAGAATTTAGTGATACATTGAAGAAATATTGTAAAATTAGTTTATTCTTATATATATTCCAAGATTTCCAAGTAATTAATTACAATTTATCAGCTGTATTTTATATTTCACGATTTGAATAAGATTTCTGACGAAATAGAACAAGGAATTTAGCGGCCTTATCAACAGATATTTGACAACGCTGTTTTGGCAACGCCGCGCAGTGAGGAATTATTTACTTCCTAAGCAGAACTGAAGCCGAAAAATGTGGACGATGAATAGTTGCATTTGAAATTAATTTTAATTGAAAAAAAACCATACCTGCACCAGGGATCGAACCCAGAACCTCTGTATTAGTAGGCCAACGCGCAAACCACTAAGCCAACGCGGCCTCCGTTACAATGTTTCCATGATATGGCTTATATACATAATATTTTAAGATATCTAGTTGCTTTTTGTGTCGTAAATTATTTTAACAATGAACGTAATATTAGTAGTTGGCAATTTAAGTTTATTTGGTTGTGAAATACAATTTTTAATTTTATGATAAATACTTAATTGTTTAATGTTTTTAAATTATAATTATTTTATTTCAATAGTGACCTGAAATTTATTGTAGTAAAATTTAATAATATTGTGTTATTGATTACATTTTATACCTATCTCCGTGATGCCCTTGATGCGACTAGAAAATCGACACTGAACGTTTTCCGCAACATTTCCAAGAATAAATTTTACCAGGTCTGTGTAAGGCTGTATTTCACAGCGTAAATATGTTTTTCCGCCGATAAAAAACAGGTCAACTTAATTTTGCCAAATTGTTTACATAAATGATATTTTTTAATTTTTTTTGAGCAATTATAAATTTTTTATAAAAAAAGTGCAAAAAAAAACATTTTTTCCGAGATAAAAAATAAGGTTTGCAACCCCCAAACAACTCGGAATCACCTGTGAAACATATGTTTTTTTTTATAAGAAGTAATTTCCATTTTGTTTCATTCCAAAATATTGATTAGAACCCCAGATATTTAGAAAAAACTGTTTTGGGGTCGATAAAAAAATACGTGTCTCTTTACATTTTTTAGAGTAAATTTTTAGAGTAGTAATATTTTTTCTGCTTGTTATGATTTTTTTAAATTTCTGAAATCTTCCCTTAACTTCTAGCCTCCCTAACTCTGTTAATTTTAATAGTACGAGAAAAAATCAAGAGGCCATTTTTATGTAGAATTGTATGCTTTACAACTTTTTTTTCTGGCACTTACCCTTTTTGAGTTATCTTAAAAAACCCCTTTGTTTTATCTTTTTTCACCCTTGGCCGGGGGTTGAACAAAAAATTACTCTCACTTATTGTTATAATATACCTTAAACTAACTCATATCAAAAATTCAGCCAAGTTGACAAAATTTCGATTTAAAGGCTTAGTTAATTGGACTATATAGCAGTTGTCAGTTTCAATAACAAAGCGGCGAGATGACGTTTAAGTTCATTTGCTATACGCTACGCTCTACGTCCAAATTTTCAGAACCAACTTGACCACGTTTTTATTTAAACGCTCGTTATATAGCGATTTTGTTATTACACCAGGAAAATTAGCGAAAATAAAAGAGAAACTCGAAAACAGTCCTATCCGCGAGATTACTGTAAAATTGTCTAAAGGAACATAATACAAGACATCTCTCATCTCGCGAGTCAAAAAATTTTATTAGCTAACTTTTTTATTTAAACAAATAAGTGAGGAAAACAGTTTTTTCAGTTTGCAGGGAAAACCATCAATTTTAGGAAAAAGTGACTCACGGACAGCTCGTAGGGAATAAAATTATCTACAAAATGAGATCCGTTAAATTAAAATCGGTTAATAAACAAAAAAGTAATTGCAAAAAAACATTTTTAATTTGTTTATAACTATCGCATTTATTGTTCAAATTTTATAAAACCTATGACAAGTTGAGGGTTTTGTCATACTTTAAAAGTGTGTCAACAGTGGTTGCTGTAGGTGCAATAGTTTTCACACAATTTGTTTATAACGGAGGCTCCCAAAGTTATGAACTTTAAGCCTCTGTACATCCAGGCGTTAATTTTTAACCAAACATGATTCTGAAAACGTCGTTGTAATCTCAAAGACGTAATTAAGCGACCTATTAAAAAATATCACCGTTGTTTTGACACTAACTAAAATTGTTAATTTGTTTATATGTATTATTATTAATTAGATATTTCAAAATATTAACTTTATAAAGATGGACATGAATAATATTGTGACCGTGCTGTGATGGCTCAGAGTGTAGCGCGTTGTACTGTCACGCGGGGGTCCTGGGTTCGATCCCCGATACAGTTATGACTTTTTTTCAACTAATATTTATTTCAAATAACAACATGAAAATTAAAATCGAAACAATTTTATAAGCTTTTCAAGTTAGAAGAAATTTTAAACACCGCACCGCTGAGGCTGTGACGACGACGATACACTGTTGCCAATTAGGATGTTCAACTTAGGTGTGTGTTT
>NW_019417176.1:30597-38796 GCF_000390285.2 Anoplophora glabripennis | reverse complement strand
CCACACAGAAAAGCATAGAATTTCAAACATTATTTAATATTCATTATTGTTCTTCCAAAAAAATAATTTATTTTTCAGAAAACAATATATGCCTATATAGGTATGGTGTTTACGAAGATAGTTGAAACCGTATAAAAACTAAAAGTCGGCATCTCTTTATTGTGCCCGGGCGCAATTATCTACTGTTCATTATGCTCTTCCAAGTTAATTTCTTTTTCAGAAAACAAACCTAGGTATGGTAGGGCTGTATTTATTATTTATTTATTACTTTAAGTATTTCTTACTGATATGGTAACATATTATGGTATATAATGATCTATTTGACAAACCTAGACCTAGACGTATTTCCTTAGTTCCGTCATATATTTTATTTTTCAATTATGAGAGCATTTTGTGACTGCGAAATATATTCAGTCACGGCGAAACGAAGTCAAAAATTAAAATATGTTTTACAGTTTTCTATAAGCCATAAAATTTCTATGGTTAAGTTTGATACTGGCTCCATCTGGACTAGAAGCTCCAAACATTCATATTTGTTGTTCTCTTTGGTGCGTATCTCTACTAATGACATTTAAATAAATGGCTACCAAAGAAATAATTTCACAAAAATCTAGACATTGCTGGTAATACTGCATAATTCAGTCTAATATTTTGCAGGTCAGTTCCTCAAATCTGTACGAAGGAGATGTAAAATTATAATAAAGATCTATGACATAAAATTTCAATTTGTTATTATACTTTATTTATCCACAACTTCAATAATACAAATTATTTTGCAATAAAAATGTCAACTCCTAGCTCAATACCTTATTTATATAGGCCACATATAATTTTCTCAGAAAATAGTGTAGTTTTTGAAAAGACTATGCTTGGGTGAAGGTCTGTTTTCAGAAAATATCTTTATTCCCCTCAACAGCAATTTCAATTTCAATTAAAAGAAATTTTGTGCTGCCCTCTATGAATATTGTAAAGGCTATAGCCATTGTAGGATACTGTACTGTATCAATCAACCAGAAAATTAGGTATTTAGTTTTCAGTATGGGGTGGTAGAGGAAAGGAGGACTCTCTCTTATGGAACATTAGTTGTAAAAGCGTGTACCTTTGTGTACAGTAATAGTTCAAGAAATCGCCAGAATGGCGTTACTGAGCAACCTGGTTGATCTGATTGAATGGCGATACAAATATGGATTAGATTGGATGGATTCCTTTCAAATGTGGGACTTCACTTGCAGTAGTGCCTAGCGCCATCTTAATTGTACTCTGATTCTCCATAGTATTCAGCTACACCGTAAGATGGCGAAACAATAGCTGTTGGCTGTGTAATACAAAATACAAGTATGTAAGCGTAAATACGTTGACTGAAGAGAGTATTTCAATCAACAATGTAAACCAACTATCTACATACGTTACAGTACAGGAAGTTTTTTCTCTGTATGATAAATCCATAAACAAAGACAGAAAGATAAATCATTCCAAAATATGTTTACATAAGAACTGATTTTGTGTTTTTATTTATAGTTGATTTTCATCATTATTTCTTGACGACTGCTTTTTATCAAAATTTTCCTTAGTTCCTTTCGACATAAACGCGGTAAAAAGCGACGAACATCAATAATACCTCGATGAAAGACCCCAGCGTGAGATGGTTGGGTCAAGCCTGGCAGAACAAACAGATATAAAGTATAAGCTGACAATATTTCCAATCAGTCAATATTTACTTTCGACACAGGGGACACTGTGGACCTAGCAGGTTCTTGGGGTGATTTTATTTTTAATCCTGTATGATTTCGCAGTTGTTTTTGCAAATCGAATCGATTGTATAGCAAATGCTTTTTTAAATCTGAGTGTACCACCATTTCTGATAATTTTCCATCGCATCTTCGTTTTCTTTTATCAATTTTCTTCGATGATACACCTGGAAAAGGGGGCAACCGACGAGTTTTGATACCCCACCGCGTCTTATCGAAACCAGGCCCATTTAAACGCAAGAAAATAAACGCGGGTAGTTAGTCTATCGCCACTTTCTTTACCGTCACATTAGCACTCAAAAATCACTTAGCCGTCGAGGCTGCAAATAACTAAGTCGATATGATACGAAATCGCGGTTTTCTCGCGGTAAATCTTAAGGGGCGACTCACTCATAGGCTTCATTAGAGCCTTTTCTTGTGGTGACTTATTTTTTATGCTATAATCGAGATTTCAAGAACAGCTATGTGTCAGGATACTGGATATAAATGTTCTTAACGACCTTAATATTTTTTATTTCAAGGATTAGACCAAAATGTATATAAATAATAATGATTTTGATGTTACTAAATACTTGTAATGCTCAAATGAAGACCGTTAACATTGACAAACCGAACAACGACAATTTAACATCATTTTTTTTTTATTTAAATGATATCGAAATTGTTGTCGTGGAATTTCAGATATCGTGACCCCACGTTGGGCGCCATATCGTTGACGAAACTTGAAAAAAAAAAAGAAAGGATGGATAAAGACATAAAGAGGTAATTTTTCGCCTAATCACAATTAACCGGATCGCGACGGACACCTTCGTACCCCCACCACCCCCCACACCTGCCCGCCGACACCCTCGCCGGCGGTGGCCGAGATCAAAGGGATCGTATGGCAAGGATCCACCGCACGCCGGTTGCATTTCCGGCCATTGGGGCCCCGCCACCCGCTCCATTGGATGAGCCGCCAATCGATCCCGCGAGGCCGCCCCCGCCGCCGAAGGTAACCAGGCAACACTCGCGCCTCGCGGCCTTTATCTTATCTGCATCGCGCTCGGATGTGGCCTTCCGGGGGTTGGAGGACGCCGCCCGAATGGGGCGCCCGCCGACGGGGGCGGCCACCAAACCGTCCTTCCTGCCAACGCCGCGTATGATAAACTTATGCGGTTCCACCTGAAAATTAAGACGGCAAGTTCTGTCATCGGGAAAAAGGAGATATATTGAAGTTGATAATTTTTTTTATGATTTTCATATTTTGAATGTAAATTAATAGTACAGTTGGTAGAGGTTCGGCCTGTGTCAAACCTTCATAACCCGGAAATAACTACACATGCTTACTTTAAATGATGAGTACAATAACAGGCTAATTTGCTGACAAAGTATTTTATCAGGAAAAAAAGTTATTAACAATATAATTAAATTTGTTCGATGCTTTGCTGACACTTGAAATTTGATACACACAGTGTAAACATGCAGAAACCAAAAGCAATTTGCAAAATTCAAGTATCTTCATTTTTGCAGTTTTGGTATGGTTTTATACGTCACCGTTTTTTTTTTAATTTTTGGACGTATATTTATGTATATTTATAAAATATTCCATCACGGTAGATTAGCCAGCACAATTACCTACAATTTAAAAATATATATATTTTCATCGTTTAGATCCTAAGCTACTTAACATTTTGCGCCTGTTAACCATACTATCACTTTTTGTTTATAATTGACATTTTTGCAGCAACTTTAAAAAATTGAAGTTTTATACCGTTTTTTCAATGTCACGGCTTTGTTATTGTAAATTTCGTAATCGGACCACCGCCATTTTGTAGCTATTTTTATTACGAACTAAATCACGTCCTAAGCATTTTTTCGTACAAAGTCATCCCGCTGAGTTATTTAAAGAAAACTACTAAAAAAAAAATTTTTCACGATTAAATTGTTAATAATTTTTTTTCCTGATAAAATACTTTGTCAGCAAATTAACCTGTACTCATCATTTAAAGTATTCCTGTGTAGTTATTTCCGAGTTATCAAGAAAATGTCACCAACAATAACTTTTCGGCCTCTGCCGACTTGACTATAACAACTCATTAGCTGTCTGCTTATATTTGATTTATTATTACACGTTTGAACGCAGGGCTCAATAGTTTTTGCAGCGATATTAGTTTTGATGTCTTGACGTCAAGGTTACCCTTGTCATTTTAGTCATTTCGATAAGAGTTCCTGCAATTCTAAAATATACGAGCACCTACATTTATAAAGTCATTTAATATCATCAACTGATCAATAAAAAGGCCTATAAATAAAAAACTATGCAAAAATTTCAGTAACAAACTGTGTAAGTTTTAAATACAATCTTCTAGTAGGTGGCCGGGCCTAAGCTTTCGCGGCAGCGTCGGGTTTGCAACAATCGCGCATCGCTTTTTGACGGTTACCGATTACGTGCGTTTTTGCAAACGCTTCGGGACGCGTGTTTTGGTAGTTTTTAGTTATTTTGTGATAATTAAAACGAATTTGTCCGTTCGAGTGCGTGAACTATTTTAAATAAAGTGTAACTGTGATGCAGCGAGTGACGGGTGACCTGCAATAGTATGAAATACGTACTTCTACTAACATGATTAGTGAATTTGGATGATGGTTATGCTTTTCATTAACTTGCTTTGACTTCGCCGCTAAATGTAAGTGTATAATATTGGCTTTCAGTAGATTTATCATTAATAGTAGCATGTTGTAAAGGTAGTACATGTGTGTTGAAATATTTTGAGTTATGTTAGAAAAAATCGTATACCGCGCATGCGGCAGACTTGTATCAAGATCAACTCACTAGATTTCACAGGCAACGGGATGTAGCCGAGACGCTTAGCCAATCTTTTAACACTTTTTGAATTGTCGTATTTTGTATAGGTAGTTAGAAAACCCCTTGGGTGCTCATATTTATTTGATTATTCGTTTAACACCTGAATCTGAAATATCCAGCTCACACACTTGTATGCGTAAGGAAACAGTCCTGGATATACTCAAGTTATTCTATTTTTTTACGTTTAAAAATACAGTTTCGTTGTTTACTTCAAAAATGATAGTTTTTCAATCTTTAATTGTTTATATTAAAGACGATAATTTTTTTATTATTTTCATATTCTGAATGTAAATTCAAAACATTGGGATTTCTGGCGAGCTTTGACGTCAAACAAAAAAGTATCCAATACAAAAGTTGTAGATCATATAAAAATCTACAACTTTTGTAGAGGCCACTTTTTAACATAACCTCAAAATTTCCGAGAAAAATGCGAAAAACAGGTTTTTTTTCTGATTTTTCCTTTTTTTATTTCTTATTTCCGTAAAAATAATTTAATTTTGACGAAACTTGGTGAAAGTATACCTTTCTCTGTCTTAAATAACCTCAAATTTTTTTAGATAAAAAAATCAAGAAGTTTCTGAGATATTCATTTTTTTCGGCCTGAAACACTTTTTTTTCAAAGAAAAATTGTACTTAGAAAAATCATCGTATAGAGTTCTGCCGGTGATCATTTTTTTCGTTTTGACATACACTTTTTGGTGAAATAAAAAAATCTGTAGTAACAGTTCAAAAACATGCTCAAAAATGTAAACAAAATAAAAAATGAATTGCAACAATGAATTTTTCAGTAATTGTTGATAATTTGTTTAAATTAAAAATCATTCAAAAACTGATTATACCATTCAATTTTACGGAAAAAAAAATAAAAAAAAAGCTGTGTCATTGTTTGACCCAAAACTTTATTTTTGTACAGTATTGCTATAAACATCTAAGTCGAATTACAAATGCACAAATGATAAATTATCTCTGGATGATTTGAGATTTCAGCAATACAAAGTATTAACTGCAAAGTCTACTGTTGACGCGAAATTCGAAAACCCGAAATTTTGCAAAATTGTTTTATTTGAAAACGAATTTTAAAATAAACTGTATATTTACAGTGCCACTTTTTTCGCTCTATCCAATAGCGTCAACATTTTTGCAATCCGACGTTTCGTCTTCGAGGGGCCATCATCAGATTAATTTTTTTTAATATATCGCTGCTATTTTTATGACAAAATCTAGTCATTTTTAATTATGTATTAGATGATATTACTATTGTAATCGCTTAAAAAGGTTTCTAGCTATCACTAAAAATTTTTCCTGAGTACGGCTCTGAACGCTTTCAAAATACCTGTATCTATTGGAGCAGAGAGAGAGAGAAGAGAATAAAGTCAATACAGCACAAAATGTCCAACAATTTTCTTTAACCCATAATTTAAAAAGTTGTACCTAATAAAAAAATTATACAAATTTATGAAATATTTTATTATTTCTAATTAGTATAGCTAACAGTAAAACATTGTTGGACATTTTGTGCGGTATTGACTTGTATACCGTTATGACTTCATTCAACAGATATTTTGAAAGCGTTCAGAGCCGTACTCAGGAAAAATTTTAAATTATAGCTAAAACAACCTAAAAACTTTTAAGCAATTACAATAGTAATATCATCTAATTCAGAATTAAAAATGTCATCAGATTTTGTCATCAAAATCTGATGTCAAAAATGACATCAGATTTTGTCATTTTGTCATATGTAATTTATTTTAAAATTCGTTTTCAAATAAAGCCAGAAAAAATTAAACAATTTTGCAAAATTTCGGGTTTTTCCGGATATCTCCGGAACTACCCGGGATTTTAAAACTTTCTAGACAGCATATTGTTAGGTATAAAAAAACACAACGGATTTTTAATCTGAGCCACCCCGTATATCTTATCGTTTCCTAGATTCTAATGCTATCCCATCCTTATCTTGGACACACTGTATATTTATGAATTCATCAAACTTTAAAAAAAATAAGTACACTAATCGATCCTACGACAAAAAAATATTTATTTTATTTATTCACTATTCGACTTATGTTTATGTTTATAGCAATACTGTACAAAAATAGTTTTGGGTCAAACAATGAGACAGTTTTTTTTTGTATTTTTTCCGTACAATTGAATGGTGTAATCAGTTTTTGATTTTTTTTTAAATTTAAACAAATTATCAACAATTACTGAAAAATTAATTGCTGCAAGTCATTTTTTAATTTTTTGCATTTGTTGAGCATGTTTTTGAATTGTGATTACAAATTTTTTTATTTCACCAAAAAGTATATGTCAAAACGAAAAAACTGATTACTGGCAGAACTCTGTACAATGATATTTTTAAGAATTTTTCTTTGAAAAAAAATGTTTCAGGCCGAAAAAAATAAATATCTCGGAAACTTCTTGATTTTTTTATCTAAAAAAATTTGAGGTTATTTAAGACAGAGAAAGGTATACTTTCACCAATTTTTATTTTTTTCTACAAACGTCAAAAAATGACAAGGTTTGCGCATTGACAACAATATGCGAAGGGACACTTTTTTTCGGATTCTTACGTTACCATGACACCGAGCGCGAAATACTTCGCGCACTAGGGTGCGAAGTATTTCGCACACTGCATGTAAATTAATAAGAGTTTTGTATTTCAATCTTTGAAAAAATGAAGCAAAACTCCAAATTATTATTTATTTTTAAATGAATAACAATTAAATACTTTTAAAATAATGATAGAATTTTACAATAACTTTAGTTATTATTTACAATATTAACATTAATCGTACAACCAGTACACGAACCAATATTTATTCCTAAACCAGATAATTCAGGTTCAGCTCGGGATATTGGGGTTTTGGGGGTTGAAACACTACTAATTTTTGAGGTAGAGGTGATACCATGTGATCCTGAAATTTCACAATCTAAAATTTTATTTGATATTTGAATCTTATTATTGATAGAATCTTCCACGTATCCTTCGGCCACGGTGGAAGATTTCCATCCCCCGTGTCTCTTCAAACTACATATATCACCCCCAGCATTAGCAAGAAGTGTGGCCGAGGTTCTCCGAAAACAGTGACCTGTGTAAGCATCAGAATTTGGTAATTTTAAGTATTTTGCTATTAAGCTGGGCATCCCTCCAATAGAATTTATTCCAACAACTTGGTTAATGCATCTCTTATTTTGATACTTCAAAAACAATCGGCGACTGCTAGCATAACTTGGACGAAGAGCCACGTATTTTCGGTAAATATCGATATAATCTAGATTCGAAACCGTAAAAATTCGTTGTATGTTCGTTTTTGTATCCGGTACTTTCACAATCAAGATGGAACCTTTATCTTCTATGTCATCGACACTCATTTTAGTGAGTTCTTCACGGCGGCAAGCACCAGAAATACCCAATATTAAAACGACCTAAAAGGATATCGATATTTAGTAATTTAAAATACATATAAAACAATGATTAAAAATATACCTTAGCCATCAAATATATTTCATCATCTGCCTCTCTTATGAATTGATTTACTTCTTCTCGAGTTAATACCTTGGATTTCTTAGGGTTGTGTCCAACTGACAATTTTTTCAAATATGGAACCA
>NW_019417176.1:25877-30034 GCF_000390285.2 Anoplophora glabripennis | reverse complement strand
CAACCCTCCGCCGCCCCTGCTCACGCATTTATTTTTTTTTTCGTTTATTATAAGCCCCTTTACCATTTCCACTTATGAAAGTCCAGGTAACAGTATTCTTTTTTTTTCCCTCTAAATGGGTTATTTTGATCGGTCTGTTTAGCTATCTGCTTATATTGCCTTCATAAATGCCCGAGTACCACCTGACCGCTACTGTTAGTCAACCAAACTTATACTGGAATCAATGATTAACACAAAATTCGCTAAATACAGAAAATTAGTCCATGGAGTACATATTACCATTCTTTACAGGCATTGAATTTAAATTTGCAAAATTTGTTTCTTTTTCAATAGAAAAGAGTAATTTTTTTCATTTTTACTTCCAAATTCATACTCATAAATCATACTCCTCTAGATATTTTCAATTTTTATCCCATTCTATATTGAAAAAGTATTTTTTTATTGACAAAAGTTGTCATTTTAAAAACATAATAGAAATATGATGTAATATAATTTGTACAGGACATAGCAAATACAACACGAAACATCGCCTTGATGTTAAAAATGTTGTCACCCCCGTTCCTGGTGGTGAAAATTCGAAATATTTGAGATTATTTTAATTTCGTGGTACAAACCATACTTAGGTATTGAATTGTCGAAACCGAGAAATATTATTATATAAGAACTTCAAATATAATTTTGAATTTTCTAAACAGTAAAATAATGTAACTTGATGTTTAGAAATATCTACTCATTGTCAGACAGATATTATTTAAATTGATAAAGGTAGACAACGGAAATCAAATTAATATACCGATGATTTATCGGAAATGCTGCAAAGCCATTGGACAATTCAAGGTCGAAGTTTGTAGGCAATCTACTTAGCGATCTTGCTTAAAGACCTATCTAAACTTTCGCTTGTCCCTTGTCTTACCCGGTCCTTCTGCGAGTGCCGAATCTACGAGTATTCCCCCTTTTCCCAAGAAAATATCTGCTCGGACTGCACTTTCAGCTAATATCGGAAGACGGAAGCTCCCGCACAAAAGTCATCCTCCAGACCCCGTCTGGGGATGAGAATCGTTCTCCTCGTAATGCTCGTGTTCGCGTCCCGGTGAAATCGTGCGTGAAACATATGCCTGTCAAGCGACACGCGCCGCATAATGACGTAATAATGTATTGATACACGGCCGCCACCCCATCCGACTGAATTTCCAGCCACGACGGGGGGGCCGCCCCGTCTCATATTTTCATTCATACGAGATTGCCGCCGTTCGGATCCGTCGCTACCCTCTCTAATTTTAAGTGCGAGATTATACGGACCCGAACTTCTTTTTAACACTAGATTAGTCGCGAAAATCGAGTAAGGACGGTTGGCGTAGAGCGGGGTCTCAAGTTTTTGACAAGTACAGGATGCTGTTTTCAATGTACGCAAAAAAATTCTTGATTCAAATGTAAAGTATACCTTTTTTATGTAGAATTGTCCACGGAATCTAAAAATGAATCCCAAATTATTATTAGGTCATTGGCGTAGAAGTTGGGGTGAAAAAGAATCCCGCCTTACTACCCATTCCTACGCCACTGACCTACAAAAATTTGTAAATTTTACAGTAAATTATGCACATGTGTAAATGTTAACACCACACCAAATTTGAATCAATTTGTTGTAAGCATAATAAAGATTTCGTAAATAATATGATTTTAAAAATCGACCAATACGGCCCTGTACAGTGAAAACGGTGAGACTTAGACCCTTTTTTATAAGGCAATTCTGAATTATTTATTGAGTTCTATTTGTGATTAAAGTTTGATTCACTCGAACTGAAACGTCCTGTCTACTCAAGAAAATATTTTCTTTTTTCAAGAAAATTATTTATCTATTTAAATACAATAAATTTCTACCCAGAAATATAATTTCATACTTTAAAAATATGCAGCATTTCAAATATATATTTGATACTTACGGTTAAACGAATTTATTCTTAATTCTGTGACCTACATAGATTTTGATTTTTTTTTAAATTTAAACAAATTATCAACAATTACTGAAAAATTCATTGTTGCAAGTCATTTTTTATTTTATTTTTCATTTTTGAGTATGTTTTTGAACTGTGATTACAGATTTTTTATTTCAGCAAAAAGTCAAAACGAAAAAAATGATCACCGACAGAACTCTGAATGATGATTTTTCTAAGTTGAATTTTTCTTTGAAAAAATAGTGTTTCAGACTGGAAAAAATGAATATCTCTGAAACTTCTTGATTTTGATTTTTATCTAAAAACAATTTGTGGTTATTTAAGACACAGAAATATATACTTTCACTAAGTTTAGTCAAAATTAAGTTATTTTTGTTGAAATGAGAAATAAAAAACGAAAAAAACAATAATAAACTGACTATTTTCGACTATTTTTTAAGTTTAAAATAAACAACATAAAGATTTGAAGTAACATTGAGGTTATTATTCTCTTTTTCACAAACCTTTTATCTTAGAAACAGCAATATATATTAAATATTGTTATAAAANTAGTTTTAGCACAGTTTGTTTTAGTTTTAGTTTAGCTATTGATCAAGCGGGACATGGATGCAATGGACGCAATTGAATTCTATTTCTATTAATTGGATGTACTGCCCATCGCCTCTTACGTTTTCTATTACATATTTTTTTATAGCACAAATACAATATACACGGATCCATTTTCATGTACTTCACTGACTACTGTGTGGCATGAAACTGGCAACAACTGATAGAATACGCGTGCATAAAATGGAGCAGAAATATGCCGCGTTTTTCTCAATTTCGCGTTGAGAGGAGAAAAACGCGTGCATAAAAAGAGGTCTAAAAGTCAAAGTCAAAGTTTGTAGGCAATCTACTTAGTGATCTTGCTTAAAGATAGGACCTACCTAAACTTTCGCTTGTCCCTTGTCTTACCCGGTCCTTCTGTAAATCTACGAGTATTCCCCGTCTTCCCAAGAAAATATCTGCTCGGACTGCACTTTCAGCTAATATCGGAAGACGGAAGCTCCCGCACAAAAGTCATCCTTCAGACCCCGTCTGGGGATGAGAATCGTTCTCCTCGTAATGCTCGTGTTCGCGTCCCGGTGAAATCGTGCGTGAAACATATGCCTGTCAAGCGACACGCGCCGCATAATGACGTAATAATGTATTGATACACGGCCGCCACCCCATCCGACTGAATTTCCAGCCACGACGGGGGGGCCGCCCCGTCTCATATTTTCATTCATACGAGATTGCCGCCGTTCGGATCCGTCGCTACCCTCTCTAATTTTAAGTGCGAGATTATACGGACCCGAACTTCTTTTTAACACTAGATTAGTCGCGAAAATCGAGTAAGGACGGTTGGCGTAGAGCGGGGTCTCAAGTTTTTGACAAGTACAGGATGCTGTTTTCAATGTACGCAAAAAAATTCTTGATTCAAATGTAAAGTATACCTTTTTTATGTAGAATTGTCCACGGAATCTAAAAATGAATCCCAAATTATTATTAGGTCATTGGCGTAGAAGTTGGGGTGAAAAAATCCCGCCTTACTACCCATTGCTACGCCACTGACCTACAAAAATTTGTAAATTTGACAGTAAATTATTTGCACATGTGCAAATGTTAACACCACACCAAATTTGAATCAATTTGTTGTAAGCATAATAAAGATTTCGTAAATAATATGATTTTAAAAATCGACCAATACGGCCCTGTACAGTGAAAACGGTGAGACTTAGACCCTTTTTTATAAGGCAATTCTGAATTATTTATTGAGTTCTATTTGTGATTAAAGTTTGATTCACTCGAACTGAAACGTCCTGTCTACTCAAGAAAATATTTTCTTTTTTCAAGAAAATTATTTATCTATTTAAATACAATAAATTTCTACCCAGAAATATAATTTCATACTTTAAAAATATGCAGCATTTCAAATATATATTTGATACTTACGGTTAAACGAATTTATTCTTAATTCTGTGACCTACATAGATTTTGATTTTTTTTTAAATTTAAACAAATTATCAACAATTACTGAAAAATTCATTGTTGCAAGTCATTTTTTATTTTATTTTTGCATTTTTGAGCATGTTTTTGGACTGTGATTATAGATTTTTTTTTTCACTAAAAAGTGTATGTCAAAACGAAAAAATTATCACCGGCAGAACTCTGTACGATGATTTT
>NW_019417176.1:0-23985 GCF_000390285.2 Anoplophora glabripennis | reverse complement strand
TGTGGTTATTTAAGACACAGAAATATATACTTTCACTAAGTTTAGTCAAAATTAAGTTATTTTTGTTGAAATGAGAAATAAAAAACGAAAAAAACAATAATAAACTGACTATTTTCGACTATTTTTTAAGTTTAAAATAAACAACATAAAGATTTGAAGTAACATTGAGGTTATTATTCTCTTTTTCACAAACCTTTTATCTTAGAAACAGCAATATATATTAAATATTGTTATAAAAATTACCAATTCTTAAGTGTTTAACTGTACCTAGATTTCCCCACTACTTCCCGCTGTATGCGTCAAAACAAAGCACTATCTATCGACTGTCACATCGCCCTCTTTTTTTTACGAGAAAAGTATTAATGACTTGACGCGTGGCGTGCAATAAAAATCACGCGGCGCCAACAAAAACACCGCTTAGGGCAAATCGTGATACAAAGAGCGGTTAATGATGCAAAATAGACTTTAAAGCGTTAGTCACGCCCCATTCTCTGACGTCCATAAGTTATCTTTCACGGGAACAGGGGGGAAAATCGGCGCGTTCCCCTATATTTGAGTTAATCATGTACGTAGGGTGTATGGGAGTTCATTGTAGACCTTATAAGTCTTAGTTTTACTCAAAAACACTATTCTTCAAAAAATATTATTGCAGTACTTATAAAGAGTGTCCCAATATTCCCGCAATTTTGATAGAAAACAGTTTTTTTTTTATTAAAATTTGAAATGCGACTGAATTTCGTTGATACAGCGTTCAATTTTCTCCTTCAAGGCGTGGATGGTCGTGAACTTTTTGGCATAAACCTTAGAATTTAAAAAACCCCAAAGAAAAAAGGCCAACGACGTTAAATCGCATATTCTGGGCGGTCAATTCTGATCACCAAAACGGGAAATTACACTACCAGAAAATGACTCATGCAATAATTGCTCAACAATCAAAACACATCGGTCTTTCGTGTAGCGCTCTATTTTTAATAACCCTGAGCTGTCAGTTCGCACGCTGTCTTTCTTTTGTTAGATTTGAATCTATTTCGTTTCTTTCAAGTTTGGGCACTTCAAGGATCCATTTTAGGCCCCTTTGTATTCATTAATTTTGTCAACCATTACAGCATATAATGATATAATTTTTTGTGATATGCCAAGTACCTACAGGATTAGGATGTGAGATGAATAAAACCTTTTGGCTGATGGGTTTTAGACTATATTTTTGTATAATAAATACATAACATTTATACAACTTATTATTATGGCAGCCATTCTGTGGCCCCTTAACAAAATGGCTCTCTGACATATAGTTACATGACTAGTTCTAGTATATCTATGATATTTTTTTTGAACTTACTCGTTCCTACTCTATCATTTTTTTTTTTGGTACAGGGCGTCCTCCAAAAAACGGTGCATGTTATAACCCCGCCATTTTTTCGACTCGATTTTCAAAAACAGGGGAATAGGTACATGGTAACTCGATTTTCCGATGCGTCATTATCATGTTAATTTTCATGGCATATTTGACAACTTTCTGGGAGCGTTCAAAATAGCAGAGTTATAGCTTGCAGGGTTTTTTTGAGACACCCGGTATTCTTTACATTCTATTAAGCCGTATTACAACAAATATCCTTTGTATATTAGTATATTAACTATGTACAAACGGAATTCTATCGGCAAATAAATTTTAAATAAAAATAAATATATATTTGTTTACACTTAAAATATGAAGGAACGTAAATTCGAAACGGCCGGTTACAGAAAATTTGGATGTAAATACGTATGTAAAACTACAGGAATATCAACTGTGTCCTTGAAAAAAAATTGTAGTTTCTCCTTTGGGGAATTGTGGATTTTTTGTAACCGGCGTTTGGGTAACATATAAAATGTTATCACAGACGCCGCTGGTGCGGTTTTGTGCCTTTTTACAAATTTAAAATTTTCCTATCTTATATACAATCAAACATTGCACTGGTTACACCACTACTTTAATAATAAAACTTATAACAGTAACACTTCCTTTGGGTTTTGACTAGATCTGGGAAATTTCACAGTAGCAATGACAAGGGAAATTATAAGGAAAGTCAAGAATATAACTTTCGATACCACCACACGCTGGTATGGTGGGCCTTCTGTTTAGCCAGAACATTTTAATTTAGAAAATTTGTCAACTCATTTTTAATATTCTTATTATTCGTCTTAGAACGGATTTGTCATATTCTTGACTATAGGATTTCATTACAGCTTGTAGAAAAGTAAAAACTCTACGTTTTTCAATAAGTGATACGAATTTTACACAAGGTGTCCCAAAATTCTTGTTATTTTTCCCGTTATTAATAATATGGTTTCAATAAGAATTCTACCTTCCTTTTTTATACCAACCAAACGTCGTTGACGATACAGACAGAAATGTATACAAAAACTTACTGTTGAGAGGAAAATTTTCACCACCCTGTATATTTTAGTACATTGTTGACCTTTTCCTTCGCAGTTAATTTCAAAGTCTGTAAAAGGTGAATTTTCTGGTCATTAAAAATTGGTAACAGTCTTCTACAAGTATCTACATTTTGTCTTGATGGAGGCGGACAGCATTTTTAAACCCCCAAAATCTTACAGAGTACAAATAAGTATCGATAGATGGCGTTACATACGTCTGGATACTTAATTCTATGTCAATGATGTTCTAGTATATACGCCCCATGACATATAATTTAAAAGCGGTTCTTTGTATTAAATATTTAAATGTTTACTTATCTTTGGACACATATCCTTCGATAAAGCTTACATGTTTGAGTGACTAAATGCAGATACGCCCTATGGCGTATCTTCTGGAAGATAACTCTTTCAACTGTATATTTTTATGTAAGTTTGTACTCTCTCGTCAAATGCAGCAACTTGCGGTATCCGAGGTCGTATATACCTCATGCGCTCCAGGTCGTTTGTACGTTATACGCCCCAGGTCGTATGTAAGTCATACGTCATACGACCCAGGTCGTATGTGCATTATACTCCCCAGGTCGTATGTAAGTCATACTTCATACGTCCCAGGTCGTATGTACGTCATACGCCCCAAGTCGTATGTGCATCATACGCCCCAGGTCGTAAGTCATACGTCATACGTCCCAGGTGGTATGAACGTCATACGCCCCAAGTCGTATGTGCATCATACGCCCCAGGTCGTATGTAAGTCATACGTCATACGTCCCAAGTGGTATGAACGTCATACGCCCCAGGTCGTATCACGGGAACAATTTTAGAGGTTTAACAATGCTTACCACCCCCCTCCCTTTAAAAATATAAATGCTGCTCACACTCGCCTCCTCGGTTACATGGTCAGCTTCCTGGTCCAGTCTGACCCTGGCGACGAGTTGGAAGAGGGTCATGCGTAGTGCGGATATGAGCCTAAAGGGGGCGCCCCGAGATGGGGTCCCGCGTGGTGGCTGATGGAATGCGTGCTGGCGGCGATGTTGGAGTAGAGGTTGGCGCTGGGATTGCTCCAGTACGACCCAGGCGAGGGGAATATCGACGCTGAAACAAAGTAGAAGATTATTTCAATTTGATATATCAAACAAGGAAAGTGCAGTTATAGCTAGGATTACTTTTAAATCTTATAAAAGACCTTGCTCGACCAATTTAGACGTCTTTTCGACGTATACTCCATCGGAGGTTTTGATTAAATTGAAAGCCAATGGGAAGGGACTACAGATCGTTTTGTGTAGTTTAATTGATATTGAAATATCTTAAAGACGACCAATTTCGACTAAGTTAGACGTTATTTCGACGTATCTTACTATTTGGGATATAGAAACGTATTAATAGAGAGCAACAAGGGAATTAAAATTGCTGTCTCAGCGTGTATTGTTTAATATGCGTAAGGATTACTTTTATATCTTTGAGATAATCTAGTTTGACCAACTTTGACGTTATTTCGACGTCGATCGGTTTGAGTTGAATTAGGACTATTTTTACGCCTCAAAAACAACCTAAAGTCACCAAGTTAGACGTAATTTCGACGTATCCTCCATCGGAGGTTTTGATTCAATTGAAAGCTAATGGAAAGGGACTACAGGTCATTTTGTGTAGTTTAATTGATATTAGAATATCTTAAAAATGACCAATTTCGACCAAGTTAGACGTAATTTCGACGTATCCTCCATGGGAGGTTTTGATTACATTGAAAGCTAATGGAAAGGGACTACAGGTCATTTTTAGTAGTTTAATTGATATTAAAATATCTTAAAATGACCAATTTCGACCAAGTTAGACGTTATTTCGACGTATCCTCCATCGGAGGTTTTGATTCAATTGAAAGCTAATGGAAAGGGAGTACAGGTCATTTTGTGTAGTTTAATTGATATTAGAATATCTTAAAAACGACCAATTTCGACCAAGTTAGACGTAATTTCGACGTATCCTCCATCGGAGGTTTTGATTAAATTGAAAGCTAATGGAAAGGGACTACAGGTCATTTTTAGTAGTTTAATTGATATTCAAATATCTTAAAATGACCAATTTCGACCAAGTTAGACGTTATTTCGACGTATCCTCCATCGGAGGTTTTGATTAAATTGAAAGCTAATGGAAAGGGACTACAGACCATTTTGTGTAGTTTAATTGATATGAGAATATCTTAAAAACGACCAATTTCGACCAAGTTAGACGTTATTTCGACGTATCTTACTATTTGAGATATAGAAACGTATTAATACAGCAACAAGGGAATTAAAATTGCTGACTCACGTGTATTGTTCAATATTCGTAAGGGTTACTTTTATATGTATCTTTGAGATAATCTAATTTGACCAACTTCGACGTTATTTCGACGTCGATCGGTTTGAGTTGAATTAGGACTATTTTTACGCCTCAAAAACGACCTAAAGCCACCAAGTTATACGTAATTTCGACGTACCTTGTTACGTGATATATGAAAGATACTAACAGTGAGCGAAGGGGGAATTTTGGGTCACTGTTAGTAGGTTCGAATTCGCCTGTTCTAATAAATATGCAACGGCACTTGTAACACTTCCCAAGAGCAAGGTAAACACAAATCCGGATCCACCCGTCACTTGTCGCCAACAGAGACTTAGCATAAGCGCGGGAGGGCCTTTACTTTCCACAAACACCGAGGGGTCGCGCATTTTCCTAATTTCCTTCCGAGAACCGACGGTTTTTGTGTCCGAGAAGACGCCGACGCGGCGCAGCAAATGGAACACCCCATAAATTACGGCGAATTGCCGTTCGCGATGACAACTCAAATGAATCGCATCGGGCTGTCGTAAATCCAGCGTGCCGTGATGTGGCGGCGTTCGTCACTGGCCGCGAACAATGCCCGGACGGCTGTTTAAAGACGCGTCCCTTCGAGTCATGGGTGGCCTGATTAGCGTTGGAACAATAGACGCGCATAAAGCGGACCCCTTAATTGGCGATATTTTTTTTGTTTCTGTGCGTCAATGTGAGTTTATTTCCTTCCCCCTTGTAGCATTTATTTTGTAGCAACATTCATACATTTTTCTGCAGAGATTTCGTCAATGTATTTTAAGAAAATTGCATACAACATAATAATAATAATTTATTAGCCCAACAGAAGTTGCGTCGCAGAGAAGAAGGGCTATATTGAAAGATTCGCTTGTTAAAAAGAGGTGGAAGGTGGCAACAAGCATCCGTGTTGACTGCTGAAGGTCGAATGTAGATAATCGCATAATTTCAAGGCCACGCAGGATATAGAACACTGACAAAGGCTGGAGGCTGTGAAAGTTAGCTGCCAGCGACTATAATGCGAATTCGGAGGGCGCGAAAAATAGTGAACATTTAAAAATCGTATATTTACGTACTCGAAATCTCCCTTGGTAGGTACCTACCTAACTAGTTGCATATGAAAATAGATTTGTATGAAAATTTCTTAAATAACATTAATTATATGATGTAAAATAAAATAACTAAAAGAAAACTTTTGCAATACTATCAAAAACTGCAGGCTTAGCCTCCCCAACCTCCTCTAACGAGCCGCCACTGGGCCAGACGTCAAAAATCCTACCGAAGGTCAACTTCAGGATTAGCGGAGCTATCCCTAAGCGAGTTCGAACGTCCACTCTCTTAATATTTTCTCTTAAAATCTCAGTTTTATTTGAAAACATAGACAGTCAGCGGGTTAGTTGGTTTATTTCGTGCCAAAAATATCACATTATTGCCGCTGCTACAGAAATATGTGCAATCCAGGGCACGCTGCGACCGCAGTCTTTCGAGATCTGCTCCAGCCGCCGCCGTCACGTTCCTCGACATGGAAATAACACTTGCTCCCCCTTCGCGCCGTGATTGTGCATTGTTTCACCCCTCTGGAGAGTACCCATTACCCGTCATTTAAGCGACCCCTCCCAAATAAGGATATTGTTAACAAACTGCCCCGACGGCGCGCACTAATGAATATTTTGTACACTCGAGGGCATTAGTTCTGGCCCACTTTGTCCCTCTGGGACTGTTTATGGCCCGGACTGGAGGATTTATTGTTATTTCGAGTTTATTTCGGTTAATTTATCGACGATATCGCCGGATCGTCCGGCGATTTTATGGGGTTCGGCGGATTTCGACAAAGGACGCGGGGATAAAGAGTTTGCGCCCCATTTGGCGCATTTGATTGCAATTAATTCTTTTGTTTTACGCTCTCTCGTGGAACTATTGCGACATAGATGGGAAGGAGAGCCTAGGGTCGAGGATTCGGATTACGTTCGAGCTCACGTCTCTCGAAACCTCCCTTATTTCCAACTGCAAAAATATTAAGGCTTATAAACGAATGTCGTTGTGGGAAACAACTACTCTGCGGACTAATGCTCTGACCGGCATTGAATTACATTTGCAATATCTAGTACAGATAATTCCATCAAATATATACCGATTCTCATCAGTATGCCATAGATGGTGGTTCGAGTATGGGTGAGATGTAGGGTGTGGTTACCTGCCGAGCTGGGTATGGTGGCGTGTGGGCTCATAAAACCGCCGAGTTTAGCGCTGTGGTGGTAGGAGCTCATGAACAGCTCGCTTTGGTACTTGTAGCTGCTGGGGTCGCTGGTAGCCGGCTGCGTAGCAGCCGCTAGGCCTTGGAAGTCGAACTTGTAGGCGTATCGCTTCCCGTGCACCTTAGTCATGATGTTTTTGTCGTAATAATATCTGAAACAAAACAAAGTTTTTAAAATTAACGAAAAGATTAATTTTGGACTGTAAGTAGAAAATAGCTCAAGAGACAAAAGTTATATAGTGCCGATGAGCGCTTTTGTCTGGAGGTGGAAGCCTTCAAGGGTGTGAAAAGTAAAATATTGAAAATAACCCGACTAATCGATAAATCAATCAATTTTAAGCAAAAAGTATCTTATCAACATTTTTCGATAAGTCAATATTTTCTGAGTTGTTGGTGATTGAACATGTACATTTTTTTATTAGAAAATGACGTTTTTCGGTAGTTTTTCTCGAATAACTCGGAAAATAGACATTCTATGAAAAAAAAAACATCATGAAAAAAATGAAGGTTATGGAAAAAGAAAAAGATTGTTTTTTTCATTTATGTTGTATTTAAAAAAAAAATAACATATTTGAAAATGACTAAAAATAAAAAAGATACGAAAAATATTCAAGAGTACCTACAAAATATATTGTTTTTTATTTACTTTTTTTAATTTTTGACTTTTAGTTATCAATCGAAGATTTGGGTTATCTTTAGCCCAGTATCTTTGAGGTGAAATAACGACATTAGTTGTGAATGTCGATTCGTCAGTAAATAAAATATTGTGATGGTATACAGAAGGTTTTTTGTTGTGGGTCTGTGTTATCAACTAACGTTGAAAATGCGTTTTTAAAACGTACGCGCGCTGCTGGGTTTGCCAACCTCAATTTTTTCGCAATTTCGAGAGTCCGACAGTGGCAACAGCAAAGTTCAAATCTCCGTTTCCATTTTTCCAATCGTTCTCGTTCCGGGCGGGGCCTTTGTCCCAGCTAACGCGATTGTCCCTCGGCCGGGTAAAAATCCTATCAATTAACGAGCAGCCGTCGTCCGAACACAATCCGAAAAATAATTTCCCATTATCGGAACAATCACGTTCACGCAAAAAATCGCTCGGTAAACGCATTAGCCTCTATCGGCCGCTAATTGCTACAAATGAACACTGCAACGAGATTAGTCCGCCCCCTAACGACCCCACGTCGCCGCCCCAGTCGCCCGCCCCCTGTCGTGGGGCCGCTGCCTCGAGGGGACGCCGTCGGCCTCGCTGGTCGATTGTGATATGACGAATGCCATTTGCTCCCGTCGATACAGAACGGCAGTTTTTTTTTTGTTTCGGCCGATCGCTGAAGATTGGTGAGTAATTCGCGGGGGATTGGGGCCGTTTCGGCATTGTGCGATGGAAATTGATAATGGGATAGTCGGCGTACCCCCCTTCGGCGTCAGGGAAGGTTCCTGTTTGGGGTAATACTTAATTATTTACCTACCTTAGCGCCCTGGACAGTTTGTCATAGTTCATGTTCGGCTTCGATTTCCTCTCCCCCCACCTCCTGGCGACTTCGTCCGGGTCGGTCAACTTGAATTCTCCGTTGGTACCCTCCCAGGTTATGCAAGCCGCGTTGGAGGAGTCGCTGAGGAGTTCCAGAAGGAACTGCCACAGTTGGATTTGTCCGGAACCTATAATCAACATCCATACAATTAATACTTAAACTGAGTTGCCTATAAAGTTGACAGATTTATTTAAAATATACCCTAGGAAATGGTATAAATAAAACTTGAGAGCAGAAGATTTACCAACGTTCAGTCGAAGCAAACGTTGGAAAGTCCTGCGAGAATTAAATTTATGTATTTTACTGGGAAAAAAGCAAAGGATTAATTCCTTGCGCGTCTTTATGTCCAGTGAATAGGCATGCACCATCACGTATAAAAAGAGGCAGAGCAATCGGCGGAGTTAGCGGTTCCAAAAATGTTTTCTCGTATCATTGTGATAAGTCAGTAAACATACATTCTACGTATTTCATTTCAAAACGAAGCGTAAACATTTTATAATTAAAATCAGAAAAGGAACCTCTGCAGACGAGGTAAAGAACACGACAATTCCTGAAGAATCATGAATTCTCCTTGGATTTTTTAAGTATAACCCTTGAAGAGATATTAATGTTGTTATGCTAATGACGCTAGTTTGTCAAGACCCTGACAAAGCAATTAACGCGAAGTTGGTCAGATAAACACCTTTTGAAATTTTGCCTACACCGAAAAACGGTATACAGGGTGTTAGAAGTTTGACTGCCTTAATTTTAACAGACGATAGAATACATTAAAATAAATAAAAAAAAAGTTATGTGACATGGGTCCTAAACTCTTTATGCTTAATTCTAAAAAATAATTGTAATAAATTTAAAATTCGATAAAATTCATATCGAGCAATGCGACAACGGCGCGGCGGTTAACACGAGGTACTAAGCTGTCCAGCAATACGCAATTCAGTTGGAATCTGGAATTGGACAGTGTCGGGGTGTTTTTTGCGTACCACCATTTCTTTCCTTGAGGTGTTGTCGAAGACTTGCGAGAACGAATTTTTGCCGCTGCCCATCAAAGTAAGGATAAATCTGGGAATTTTCCAAACGAGTGCGCGAAAAGTGGATTCGAAGGTGTCGCGCGTGCATTCAAAATGTTGGTGAACATTTTGAGCATATGTTGTAGTTTGATTTGTACATGTGCGTTTAAAAACTACTGATGTTTTCTTTTTCATAAGTACCTAAATTAGTTTTAATCCATATGATTATTTGGACGACGTGAATCTTTGGGTACTTTAATAACATATTTTTCAAATTTATAATTTGATTGAAAATTAAGTTCCTGTTTTAAGAAATTCATAATTACTAAAATTCGAGCTAAAATTTAAGCACAACACTATATTCGTACTACAAATCGATACGTTTTATTTTATTTATTTAAAAACTGGAAAACAATTGTCTTGAAATTTACTAAATATTTCACAATAATAGTTGTTTACATTTTTGTTATTCCGTAGGATAAGTCTGTCGCGTGCACACGTGGTGAGCATCAGCTGTGTAGCATTAGGTTAAGAGCTGTTGTCACGTTGTGACAAAACTCCCCAATATTAATACTCGCTGTATTTTGAAAACTGTTAATCTTACGACCCTGTAATATGCAACTTTTTTGTTCATTTATGATTTGAAGAAAAAATGTCTACTTTTTTTTCGAATTCTGTGTAGTTTAGTCAGAAATAATTATTTTTTAAATAATGTATGGCTCAGAATAGTAACTTTTTTTTATCATTTTGACATAGTAGGACTCTTTCATGGTAACAATTTCGTTGTAATGATACTAATGATTGCCACTTTCGCGTGTTATGGTTTAAATTCTTACGTTTCTTTATCTTCTTAGTTTAAACAAGCGCCAGAGCTCTCCTAATTGACGATTTCGAATTTTTCAAAAAACGTTTGAAAGCTTGAGAGCCCTTCTATATGTGATTAAATTTTCAAGTATATAAGGGCCTTGGTTTTTGCTGTGCAAAATTTTAAAAATTTGCAATTTTTTTTTTCAAAATCTGGATTGCAAAATTATTATGCAAAATCTATAGAATCGATTTTGATGAAATTTGGTGTAATGATTCTATATAACATGAACTATTATTGAGCCAAGTATGAAGGTCCTACACCCAACTTGAAGACCCCAAAAAATTCCCTAAAAAATTATCTTTTTAACCCCATTTTTGGCGATTTTTTCGATTTTTACAATAATAATCATGATTCATTCGATTTGTAACTAGTAATATTTTGTAAAATTTAATTACAAACATTTTTTTCCTCTTCCATTTTCTCCTAAAATCAACTCTTGAAAAGATACATAATTAAATGGGAAGAAAAAAATGACATTTTTCGAATTTTTTTAACATATTGTGCCGCCAAAAGTTAAGCCCACGTTTTTATTTTATACGCATAGAAAAATTTTAATTTCTAGTGAAATTTGAAAGCCGAAAGCCAAAAATCTCCGTGGATATACGATTCACCCAAATTTGGACTCTTTGAAACAGATACCGTCTGGACTAATGAAAGATGCCTATTATGTTTTAAAAAATCTTACTGTTCTGAGTAGGCTTGCCAGGTCTCCGGGTTTGACCCGGAGTCTTCGGGTTTTGATGGTACATCTCCGGGCTCCGGGTTAATATGTCATTTCTCCGGGTTAAGACGTCGTACCCCCGAAATTTATTTTCCTGAGAAATCTGATTGTTTTGTCCATTGAGCTGCTGTAGACTTTTTTTTTTTAGAGATCGATTTCCTCGTAAACGATTTGACTTCAAAATTTCCTAAAGACTTTTTTTTTTTGGACATCAATTTCTCCGGGTCTGTCATGAAATAGATCTGGCAACCCTAGTTCTGAGCCATACATTATTTAAAAAATAATTATTTCTGACTAAACTACGCAGAATTCGAAAAAGAAAGTAGACATGTTTTCTTCAAAAAAGTCTAATTCATTAAAAAATAATATTATTTGCTTGATTATTCAAAGGAATAAAAAAAATTCGAAAAATTTCTGTTAAGAGTAGTTACAAAACTATTTTTATTTATAACGGATTTTGATTAAACTTATGGTAGTTAAAGATAAGGACCCTTATGTTACGATTATTACCAATAATTTTCATTCCGTTATCTTAATCAGAAAGTAATTTTAAAAATATCCAAATGATAAGACCCCTTTGGAGGGCCATATCTCAGTAACGGTTCTCCGAAGGACCAATGTTTATGGGAACTTTTTTTGTTATTTTTGGCTCTACTTTCACCCCCTTAAAGTTTGTACCAACTTTTCCAAACACCCTGTATATTTACGTTTAATAGATAGCCAGCATAGCGCTGTGTATACACCCGACTTCTAAATCCGGATTTTCGTTACCAAACCGTTTTCTTAGTGTAACTTCGATCGGCCGTCGCGATATCCGTAATTACGCCGCGTTGTAAAAATTAGCTCGGGACTTTACAATTCAAATTCGCCGGAATATAATTTAATTGTGTGCCGCCGACGGCGGCCGGACATGTGTCGTCGTCCCACCCCGGCCCAGGACATGCGTCCGTTTCCTTCCGCCGTGGCGCCATTTACAAGTTAAATGATGCGGATTTGAATTTCTAATGCGACCGACGGACGTTTGACACAAACATGATTACCGAATTAAGCGCGGCGCGATCGAGGCGGCGAGTTTCGTTTTTCTTTTGTTTCTTCTCGGCCGCCTCGAAGTAATGTTTATAACGTGGTGTTGCGTAATTCAAAGCCGCCCGCTGCTACGCTGGCAACTGGACTGATTTGCTTATTGTTAATAAACAAATATTTGTGCATATCTGCCATATTCCTTGCTATTTTCGCTTTCCCAGCGCTCGCATGTCGAACCGGAATCAAACCAAACAACTCCCGTCCTCCGGTAATCACCGTACCTGAGGCGGTCACGTGTCGCGTTTTTAGGTTAGGTCGCGGGGGGGTTACGCGTCGCAGTCACCCTCGCAGAAACAAAAGCCGAGCGGCCGCCCGAGGCTATCATTAAACGTGCATTAGCTGGCATTTAACTCGTTTTTCATCTGTAAATCTGGCGGTCGCGCCCACTTTTGACCCGCGCCGACAGTAATTTTATTTGCGCGCCTAATGAGTTCGGGATCGGGCACGATAATTGTTTGTATGCACTGGGGGAGGGTGGGCGAGGGGGTCGTTACGGGCGATATATCATGGGAACGGTGGTTGCAACGTATTTGACTTTATCTGATTTTCAGTAGGAAAAAAGTTCATGCGCAATATGTGCGTAGAAAACGATAACGTAGTTTGTTTAAATTAAAAAAAAAAACATCCAGTAACATCGTTATACAAGGTGTAAGAAGTTCGACTGCCATTACTTCAGCGTAAGATCATAAATGAACAAAAAAGTTGTATAAGGGAGTAAGATTAACAGTTTTCACAATACAGCGAGTATTAATATTGGGGTTTCATCACAACGTGACAACAGCGCTTAACCTAACGCTACACAGCTGATGCTCACCACGTGTGCACGCGACAGATTTATCCTACGGAATAACAAAAATGTAAACAACTATTTTTATTGTGAAACATTTAGTAAATTTCAAGACAAAACAAACTACAACATATGCTCAAAATGTTCACCAACATTTTGGATGCACGCGCGACACCTTCGAATCCAATTTTCGCGCAGTCGTTTGGAAAATATCCGGATTTATCCTTATTTGATGAGCAATGCCAAAAATTCGTTCTCGCAAGCCTTCGACAACACCTCAAGAAAAAGTAATAGTGGTACGCAAAGAACACTCCGACACGGTCCAATTCCAGATACCAACTGAATTGCGTATTGCGGGTTGCTGGACAGCTTCGAACTTTAAATTTATTACAACGCCAATTATTTTTTTTAAATTAAGCATTAATAGACCAGGCGGGATCTGTTTCAAAACACCCATGTATGGATGTTTTATATAGTATCGCAAATTTTTGCTTTAATGGCTCTAAAATTATATAACACAAAACATAATTACACTATGCGCGCTCTTCAAAACGTGTGCTAAACTTATTATTAAACAAATAGTGAAAAAAAAATGGAAAAAATTCCAATTTTTTTTTCAATTTTTTTCAACACAGTTGACAAACTATTAATTTTAGAGAAAAATTTAAGAGGAAAAAAGGATTCGTAATTAAATTTTACACATGATATACCTATTTTCAAATAAAAAATACAGCATAATTATTACAAATATAGCAAAAACAACAAATAAAGTGAAAAAAAAATATTTTTGCGATTTTTAAAAGTACTTATATTATAATTTCGTTAAAATCGGTCCTATAGTTTTCGAGTAATAATTTTGCAAACCAGATTTTTGAAAAAAATATTGAAATTTTTGCAATTTTAACAGAGCCTAAATTAAGACTTCTAGATACTTGAAGATTTTATCCCGTAAAAAAGGACACTCAAACTTTAAAATGCATCCAGATAAATTGAAATCCGTTAATTAGGAGAGCCGTGGTAATTGTTTAAATATATGCGTAAGTTTTGCGCTTATAAACAAATAGAATAACTTTATAAATTCATTATAATTATTTTTTTTAATTATGCTTTTAAAATACACGGAAAGACGCTTCTTTTTTTAAAAAAACCGTGGTGATTCGTTAATTGGTTCCAGAGTTATAGTCGATCAAAGTTGACCGGCATTTGTGGCGTAACTACGAGGTCCGGAGGGCTGTTTTTTAAACAAATGCTTTTGTCATTCCGAGTACTTTCCGAGAGTGAATTTGCAAAACTTGCGCCCTTGTGCAACCCATTTAAAATGCCGATTAAAACTATTGGAACGAGCCTGAAATTCACGAAAAATATATGGGAGGTAGTGGTGGGGGGTAGAGAGCTCGGCTACTCCGGCCGACTCGAAAATGAATCGCGCGTTCAAAATAGCGGCGCTCTTAAAAATTTTGATTATTTCGGCTTCTAGTGGTCCGATTTTGATGTTTTTTTTTTTTAAATCGATGTCTCGACATTTTAAGGTAATTATGTTTTTTTGCAGTAAACAATTTTTTTGCCGCGGTAGTCTTTCTTTGTTACGTCAACTATCCATTTGCCATCGACACGTCCTGTAGATTTAGATGGAAGCCATGGTCCTCCTAAACCCGTTAACACATGGTCAGATACTACCAAAAGAAGTTCATGTCGAATAATTTTTCCTCCTAGCTGCCACACTTTGTGGTGTTACGACTTCAGAAAGTGACCGCGAACGGTTCGTTTCGATTTAAACCCGTCGCGGCAGTGTTCACGCGCCCTTAGCGTTTTTCGGGCGTCATAAATATTTTAAGATACCCAGAAACTATGTCGCCTTTGTAATGAGTCCGAACGAGTCGAGAAATATGCAAATTTTTTACGACTACGGCTTATCGCCGGCCGCGATAAAATTATTATCCTCCGTTTTATTGCCTTCTCGGTTTCCGATTGCTCTATTATCCGGCACAACCAACCGAAATTGCTAAATAATTCCAAGCTAGATTCTCGTAATTTATAGTGGATTAGGGCCTTACCTGAACTCGCTAAACGACTACTTGTGGGTCCAAACATTTGATATGGATCTGAAACAAAAAAAAAAGAAAGTCGGGTTTAATATGGGAATTGCGTTTCGCGGGATTTTTATTACGCCGAAAAGGACGCTAATGGCCGATCAAGACAGAAATATATTTAATGGTGCGATATTAAATGGACCGAAGCAGATATCGGGGTGGCGCACAAAGAATATTAAAAGTTGGAAAAAAAAACTAATGATCATGCCACTCAAAATACACTCGATCACGTAGGTATCTAGCAATCCATCTTGTGGGAATAAATTACAGGATCTAGACACCTGGTAGTTTGTACTGGGACAGGAAACGTGTTTTTCGCCCCGAAATATAATTATTTTTGTTTTATGCGACTTACAATTTAGACAAGGCGAAAACCTCGCATTCGAATGGATTTTTTTGCATATTCAGATTAGTGAAACATGAATCAAGATGATGCCGGCCGGAAATCTGTAAAAATTGTAAACATTGATTTTTTCACTCCGGAAAAAGGTTTTCTGGCACATTATAAACAAAAAAGTTCCTATGCACTATGCCTCTAAAATTAATAGTTTTAAAGTCTTGAATCATGTTAAGGAACATCTCACGAATCTGAATATGCAAAAAAATCGAGTCGGAAAATTTCTCCCAACAATGCGAGGTTTTTAGCCTTGTCTAATTAGAGAAACTTAATGACAGTGTATATCCTTTATTTTTTTTTTAATTAGAGAAAATATAGAACTTTATAGAATAATTACACCTTTAATGATTAATTTTCTGTAACTCTGTAATATTATTCGTAATACATTTTTTATTTAATTTAAATACGCCGCTGAACTTTGTCGATTTATTTCCCGTCGCCGCTATTTATTCGTCGCTGACAGAAAAATTGGTAAATTTGTCTTTGTAATTCCCTCGGACGTAATTACGAGAGTGAAAGCCCGTATCCGTCCTTTTCTTGGAAAAAATAAAGCTCATATATCCCCGTTGAAAAAGTTCCGATTAGAGGAATTTACATAAAAATGTAAAAGGAAATTGGGATAATTAACTATATTTGTACCGGGACCCCCTTTTATTATACCGGGGGCAGACGTATAAATATGCATATATTCGCGTGTAAAGATGTAGAGATTTACGATTAGAATGCCGGGTATAAAAAGCGTATTATAACAGAAATAAAATAACAGGCGTAATATCCCCTTTCTGGGACACGAATTTTCGAGTAATAAAGCAACTTATATTGCTCCCGCTTATGTCGGGGGGGTTCCTGGAAAGCAATTTTCTCATTGGTGTACATGCAACGTCGGTAATAAACTATCCAGACCGCTGGAGTTTCACCACGATCTAGAACGACGTTTGGGTTCAGAGAAAAAGCGATCAAATGTCACTCAGTCACGTTTTTAGGTATATAGTCCAGTTACTCAGGGTTTTTACCTCTGAATTCTTTATAACTGAACCGATTGACGTGAAATTTTGACTGAATGTAGGGAAGGCCTCAAGGAACAAAACTTATATAGTGCAGAAGTGTGATTTTGCCCTGGGGGTGGTTCCCACCCCTTCTCGGGGGTGGAAATTTTTACGCCCAAAATAACCACAGGAATCGGTAGAGGAGCCAATTATAACTAACAAATGTTATATAAAGTTTTTCGGATAATCCAATACTTTTCGAGTAATTCGTCATTGACAATGTTGATTTTTTACTGAAAAAGTGCTTGTTTTCGGACAGTTTTTTGCAAATAACTCTGAAACCCTTGGATTTAACGAAAAAGTTGAAATGGACAAAAAGAATGGTAATAAAAAATAAATCTAATGGTATTATTTTGTTTTTCTTTAATTGCAATATATGTAAACTAAGATATGGATTTTTAAACATTATTATATGTTAGCTAAAACCTAAATTGGAATCAGTTAACGTTAAATAACGCCAAAACCGTAAATATTAGGAAAAAAAAACTATTTGAACCTTTTTTAAAGTACTTTGAATAACCTTTAAAATGAGCTGTTTTAAAAGTTTTTAGAATCAAAATTAACGGAAATATGGTCGAAATAACATGATAACTTTTAAAACCTGTTTTAAAAAATTTGGTTTGGTTGAAGTAGGGAGGAAGATGAGCCTAATTCTAAATTTTGAGAAAAATCGATGCAGTTATACAAAATTTGGGGTATTACTATATTTTCAGCTACCTTAACTGGGCTAAAAGTATACCTAATTGTAAGTTGAATATCCCATAATATGGCAACATTGCATGTTCATGTTTACTATAGTCCTTGAAGTGCGGTGTTTAAAATTTCTTCTAATTTGAAAATAATTTTGTCGAATTTTATCTACATTGTGTACCGATCATATTCACGTTATTATTTGAAATAAATATTAAAAAGTCAATACCTGAGCAGGGATTGAACCCACTACCTCTCGCATGAAAGGCTAACGCGCAGAGCTTTGCACCACTAGACCACGTTTAGTAAGTGTTCAAGTCATGGCTTATATACGTAGCTGTATTTTGAAATACCTAATTTGTGATTACATAATATGTTATAGTACAAAAATGATAACATCATGTAAACAAATTAACTATATATTGAATAAATGAATCTAAAAAAAGGGTGATACAATTTTTGCTACTGTTTCCAAATTGCAAGAAATTTGGGATAGGACGCTTCCTGAAGAGTGCGAGGTAGGCCTGCCAGATTTAAAACTTACTATTTTGTATAACATTTTTTATATTATTTTCATCCAAAGGGGTGGTTTTTAAAGGTTTTTCCGGGTTGAAAATTTAGGATACATTAAGTTTCATAGCATATAGCATATGAAATTACTCATACTGCATAAATAAAAAAGATTTGATTACATAAAATGCTTAATTGGTATTTTTTCTTTTTTTTTCAATAAGGGGTGGTTTTCATCCCTTAAGAACAAAAAGCACACATAGCGCATATATAAGTTTTGAAGTGGGGGGTAAGATGAGCCTAATTTTAAATTTTGAGAAAAATCGATTCAGTTATAAAAAATTCGGAGGTATTACTATATTTTCAGTTACAGTAACTGGGCTAATATACGTGTAACTTTTTGTAACTTACAAAATACCCTGTATAATGATATACGGTGTGTTTGATTTCAAATGAATACATAGCCATAATTTCCTTTACAAGAGAGATAGGAAAAAATGTCTTAACTCTTGTTTAAAGGCCGTCTTTCTACACTTTCCGGTACAATAGTGTGTAAGAAATCGGAATGAAAGCGAAATCCCATTACCGCAAAACATGTGACGATCGGTGCCGGACCCGAGCGAAAGAAAAATTTAATTGTACCACCGTATTCCCCAGCGAAACAGAAGGGACGTACACAAGAGGGCAATGTTTGGGTAATGCGACAATCATCGAATCAGTACAGGGCCATAATCAGGTAATTATTGAATCTGGCTTTGATCGACGACTTATTAGGCGCTGGGGGTTTCACCCTCGGCCTGGGGCTCCCCGGACGGCAATCATCTGCCGGTTACTCCGTAGAACGGTACAATGTTACAGTCTATTTATTATCTTATATTGGTTTGTTCATTTGTCGGGGCGGTCTTGACCTTTTTCTGGCGATGTCTCTGAAAATGTATTCAATGTTTCATTAAAAGGTTGGTATGGGGATATGTTTGTCACTCTATAACTAGATGTGAACCCATCTAGGGAAGTTAAAACAGATGTCTACCGTTGAAAAACGGTAGATTTCGCACAATTTAATTGTTATTTAATAAAATACAGAATTATACTTATTTTTCAATTCTCTCTAACGGTAAAACCAATGATTATTTTGAGCTCCCAATTTTTATACATACCCATTGGAGCCTCAACTATCAATCCCCATTTAAAAATTTTCGAATTTATCCATTTTAGCAACAATTAGAATTTTTTCAAAATTTCTTGGAAAAAATACTGCTGGAGCTACCGTATTTGCATATTCTTCAAATGTAGTTATAGGATCAAACAGAGGAAGTATTGACGAACAAAATCCACTTTTGATCTTGTGGATACGATGAGTCGGCATAAGAAAGCTCAAAGTTGAAGTGAGTTTACGGCAAAACAACGTACAATAACAATCGCAAGTGATTTTGATTGTTTAAAGCAAAGATTATATAACTACGAGAATTTATTTAAATCGGAAACATATTTTAACTGTTCTAATGCAAAAAAGATTAGTATATTTCACAGGAATCGAGCAGATAGTCAAAGGGGGGGGGGGCTATGCGAGCAGAGCAGCATAATTGACTCGCATAACTTCAATCGACTTTTTCTCAGCTCCTACAACAGATAAATAGATTATTATTTTTAAATCGATAGAGGAAAGCAAGATTTTATAATGTCGATTAAAAAAATCTTTCGATTTAAATTTATATGCAAAGTAAAGAACAATAAAGTAGATAACATACGGTATAATGTATACAAAATCCAGCTACGAAAACTTTTATTAATACTTCATAAAAATGAAAATAGGCTTGTTAAAGTAAAAGGAAATTTACTACTTATGGAAAGTAGAAAAATATAATAGCATTTTCTTGCATTATAAAGTCATATTTATCTTTATATCACGAATATGCTCCTGCAGCAATTGAAATCTCAAGAAGTAACGCACAAATTACTGTCAAGGTCGTTTTACAGCAAAATAATAGCGACTAGATTCGTTATCTGTTGTAGAAGCTGACAAAAAATTGAAATTGCTCTTTGCTCGATTCTTGTGAAATGTATCAATCTTTTTTGCATCAGAACAGTTAGAGATGTTTTAAAATCTTATGAGCTTTGACCTTCATATGCGTAGAAACATAATTCCAACCGTCTCCTAAATTATTCTACGTCTTAAAAACATTACACCTATTATTTACAGTCTCTCTCGAGCTCTAGCGTAAACAAGCCTTTGATCCGATTACAAATATCATAATAAAATGCCCTATTCTTTATTATTTTAATTTAAACTATAAAAATATATGTAACGAACGTTCGCCAGTTGACTTTATTGATGCCCGAGCGCCTTAGTTCATGTCTACTTGTAATGATGCACATGGTCTAGTTCTGAGTCAATGTTTTCACAACGTGCTTATTAGAAGAATTATAGGGATACGCCACGCCTTTCGCGCATTTCGCGGCTCAAGAGATATTAAAAGACCTCTAAAATACATTTCCGATTTAAACAAATTTTCTTAGTTATAAAAGTCTTGGCTTCAATCAATATCACTTTTGATTGTTATTGTACTGCACGTTGTTTTCCCGTAAACTCACTTCAACTTTGAACTTTCATATCTCATTGAGGATTCATCGTATCCACAAGATCAAAAGTGGATTTTGTTCGTCAGTCCTTTCTCTATTTGATCCTATAATTACATTTGAAGAATATGCAAATACGGTGGCCCCAGCTCTAAATGTTTATATAAGTATTTTTTCGAAGGAATTTTGAAAAAATTCAAATTGTTGCTAAAATGGATAAAATCGTAAATTTTGAAATGGGGGTTGATAGTTGACACTCCAAAGGGTATATATAAAAATTGGGAGCTCAAAATAATAATTGGTTTTACTGTCAGAGAGAGTAGAAAAATAAGTATAATTCTGTATTTCTTAATTAACAATTGAATTGTGCGAAATCTACTCGGCCGATTTCGATGAAAAAATTTCTGCAATACCACCATATTATGAAGTACTCAGAACCATACTTTTTGTATGGCTGCTTTAAAGTCAAGGTCCGAAATAAATTCATGAAAAAAAAACATTTTCGCGATTTTTTTTCGGGTTATACTGTATTGTAGCAACAGTAATGCACATACAAATTTCGGACCACTTTTAGTTTGAAGAGAATCTCAAAACGAAACTTTTTTCCTTTGACAATTTTTTTTTCTAATATCAATATTATCCGAGTTATACATGAAAGAAGGGAGAAAAATGCGCCTTTTTTATTTTTTTTTTACATTTTCTTGCGTTAACAATTATGCACAACTTTTTCAGCGCGCGCATATCGCAATTATCATTTTAAATAATATTTATAATTATTTCCAACAAAAATTAGCGTTACTAATACATCCATCCCGAAACAGATACCGACTGGACTATACGTATTTAATCGCAGAAAAAGCTTAATTTATATTAACGTTAATTACTATTTTTTACCCATGTCCAAATGGTCAATAGAACAGTTGCATAGAGCAGTTCCAGAACCCTGCACAGTTTAAATTGAAGCAGAATCCGATCCTGTTCCGAACGCTTACAAAGAGATACGTTCTTGTGAAATATTTCACTTAAAAGGACATTGCGCAACTACAGCGTCGATTTCTTTCACAGTAGTTCTCCACCTGTAGCCGGAGGACGCCAGCTGAAAAAAGCGTCGCGAGGCTTACAACCCTTGAAGCGGAATCCGATCTTCTTTCTCCCCCGCGCCGATCGCAATCCGTGATATTTATGATGGAGCGGGAACGATCCGCACGACTAGCTGCGAGGCGCCACCGCATGACGGCGCCGTCGGCGGGCCGGGGACGCCGCACAAAGCCAAGACGTCAAACATATTGCGTTACACGGCACCCACACGCGTCCCGGGGCGTATCGGGCGCGTATATCATTTTGTCAAAAGCGGGAGTCTTCTTTATGGAGATTGAAGGCGTGATTCAGGGAAGGTTCTATCGATGACGCGATATTCCTCGTCAGATTACTAAAATCCTCTGTAGTGTAGACAGAATTGTGAAAGACATTATTTGACCTATTTAAATATTCCGGTGAAATGAATAGAAGCTTTAAGAACCTTTAAATTAGGTTACCCGGGTTGACGTTCGAACACGCTGCAGGTTGGGTCCGCAAGGGTCCTGCAATTGAATTCGCGTTGAGAGACATTTAGTTACAATTTTGTAAAATTTGGAATTATTTAAAAAAATCCATAACTGTGGTGAAACTTTTCCCAGATTTACGCGCTGTTAGCATCGTCTGCAACGGCTGATAGTGCTCGGCGGGGAATCGGGGCTTCGTAGGGGAACTTCGAGAAAATTTCGAAAGATCGGTGAATTTTTTTTCTCGATCTGCCCCTTCCCATATGCGTTGTAGGTCTTTTCTTGTCTATGGTCTCGCGGAATTTGTGCCCTGTGACCGGCTTTTTTAACGTTTATAGAATTATTTTGGCAAACCCTGAAGAATTTTACGTGTTTCTAAAAAAAAAGTTTCTCTGTAAGAATCGTTACATGTGAATCGTACTCGGTTGTTGTAACAACGTGGTAGGTAAAACCGTTGAAATCAAATCGGTTCCAAGAGCCCTTGACACCAAAAGATAGAGATAAAGAATTACGTCATGCGGCGGGGGAGCGGAACCTCAACGTACAATTACCGTTTCTATTATTTTAATAAACGCACACGCCGCACGGCGCTGGTAGATTGCTCGAAGGGGGAGGAATTTGACTTTTTAATGGGGGCTGAATCACGGCAGATCCCGGCAGCCAGATAGAGGCCGCCACGGCCCGCCGCCTCCGTCAGACAGTCCGACATGCGAGATCTGACCTCGATACGCCTCGGTCACACGCGTCGTTACAAATTTCGCTTCTCCAAAGCAAGGAGCACGCAACGTGAATCACTGCGAGGGAGGAAAGTGGGTCCGTTGCCGCGAAAAGCTCGAAACGTCTTCGAGGATCCAAGGTTGCTCGCTTTAACTTTATAAACTAAATAACTTTTGTGCTTACAAAATGTTTTCTCATGCAGAAAAAGTTGATATGTTGCTAATTTATGGCGAGTCACAAAAAAATTCAAGAAGAGCTGTAGAGGCTTATGTGAACCTGGCACCCGACTTTTCAAAATTCAAATTTTTTTTTTAAAATTCTTATAGATTTTCGTTTGTAGTTGTTTGTAGTAACAATATTTTCGTTTGTAGTAGCTCAAGAAAAAAGTTATATGGCCTATAAAAAACCCATCTCCCCAATTTAACCGCACTTAAATCTGATGGTTGATTCCTATAGAAAATCGTTTGTAGTTGATTGTAGTGAACGTTTATAGTAGCAAGGAAAAAACGTTAGAGCTATTTTAAAAATTTGCCATGAGTAAATTTAGAGAGCGCTTCTAATTTCAAGTTTATTTGTGTATAATAACTTCTATACGTCAAATTATGTTTTTAAAATTGTTTAAAGTTGTTTGTAGTTGCACATATTTCGTTTGTAGTTCAGCGAAAACTAACTAAAAGTCACTACATTCCAAACTATGGTTCCAAAATCGTTTATAGTTGTTTGTAGTAGCGTTTATTTCGTTTGTAGTTATATGAAAACTGACGAAAAGTCACTAAACTCCAAGCTCTGGCTTCAAAACCGTTTGTAGTTGTTTGTAGTAGCGTTTATTTCATTTGTAGTTACATGAAAACTGACGAAAAGTCACTAAACTCCAAGCTCTGGCTTCAAAACCGTTTGTAGTTGTTTGTAGTAGCGTTTATTTCGTTTGTAGTTCTTCAAAAACTGAGGAAAAGTTATTAAACTCCATGTTCCAGATTTAAAATCGTTTGTAATTGTTTGTAGTAGCGTTTATTTCGTTTGCAGTTACATGAAAACTGACGAAAAGTCACTAAACTCCAAGCTCTGGCTTTAAAATCGCTTGTAGTTGTTTGTAGTGGCGTTTATTTCGTATGTAGTTGCATGAAAACTGACGAAAAGTCACTAAATTCCTAGCTTCGGCTATAAAATCGTTTGTAGTTGTGTGCAGTAGCATTTATTTCGTTTGTAGCTACTCGAAAACGACGAAAAGTCACTAAACACCAGGCTCTGACTAAAATATTTTGTAGTTGATTGGAGTAGTGTTTATTTTGTTTGTTGTTTCACGAATGCTGATGGAAAGTTCATGAAGCTAAAGGTTTGGTTTGCTGGATTCCTCGTACAGAATGCTAGAGGGACGCCAGAGTTACTTTTTCGATATTTTCAACAGTTAAAAAGATACGGAGGGGCTTTGTTAGG
>NW_019417175.1:124545-125249 GCF_000390285.2 Anoplophora glabripennis | reverse complement strand
ACTACGTACCCGACGTGACCGACAAACACAAAAGACCTAGACACCAACTTTTTGACCCTGGGTGACCACCCCAACGACTCTCTTCCCCCCCACCGCCCGCTAACCTTTTCTGTTTCAGAGACAGCGAGGATCAAGAAACGAAGACAACGACACACACATACACACCCCCCATACCCTCCTTTCCCCTCCCCTTCCGCGCTAGGCTAAGGGCCGCCATAGCAAAGCGCGTCCCAGGCTGCATAGCCGCACTACCCTACCCAACCATACCACACTTAAACATGACACTACCCCCGGGGTTTACACAGACGAGCCGGCGAAGCAAGAAGAGNGAAACGATTTGACGTAGCCGCTAGACATGACAATCCCCTCCTCAGGCAAGCCGTTGACTACGTACCCGACGTGACCGACAAACACAAAAGACCTAGACACCAACGACTCTCCCCCCCCCCACGCCCGCTAACCTTTTCTGTTTCATAGACAGCCAGGATCAAGAAACGAAGACAACGACACACACACATACACACCCCCATACCCTCCTTTCCCCTCCCCTCCCGCGCTAGGCTAAGGGCCGCCTTAGCAAAGCGCGTCCCAGGCTGCATAGCCGCACTACCCTACCCAACCATACCACACATAAACATGACACTACCCCCGGGGTTTACACAGACGAGCCGGCGAAGCAAGAAGAGCGCCAGAAGAAAGGGCCC